>NC_046158.1:67550365-67602865 GCF_011064425.1 Rattus rattus
TATTCACCCACCCACATTGTCTTCCTAACTCTTTACCCAGATGACCCTTTACCCTTTACCCTTTAACCTTCAAGGCCCCTGAATTCTAGATACCTATCCCGTCGGCTGGGCAAGCACTAATCAAGTAGCCTCCTCCCTTCCCAGGGAGCAACGCACGGCTCAGCTGCTCAGACACATGGAGCTCTCCTCCCAGATCCTCTGTCCTTTCCTGAGTCTGGTTCAGGGGTTCTTGTTACCCATGGTAGAAGTGGGGACCTTCTTCATAAGCAGCCAGAGCTAGACACACTTGAAGAAAACTCAAATCCATCCTCTCCTTTCATTCAAACCACAGCCCTTCATGAGACCTGTAGGTCAGCTCTAACAAGGTCAAGGCGGAACGGCTACAATCCTTCCCTCACTGCTTGCTTCTTTCATTCATTCAACGAACTCTCACAGCTTCTCCTGTGTTGGCCACCGTGCCAGCTACTGTGCCAGGTCCTGGGGTAGTGAGAAAGCACATGAGAAACCTTCCCGGGAATGTGTAGGGCTGTGGGTCCCTCGTCCGCTCCGCACAGGACTAGGCCTCTCCAGGAGGTAGGATGTGGGAAATTTAACTGTGTTTACCCCACGTGGTCCTGGGTGGGTGTTGGGCTCTAGGGAAGCCGCAGGATATGGTTCTGGGGGTGGGGAAATGCAGTCTGAGGTGCAGGACAGTCAGAGCTGGCTCAGGGGTCCCTGGGCCTGCAAGGAGGTTGGGGATGTTGGGTTCTCAGGCTCTCAGACACCCAGGCGCGGCTGGATGACTCAGAAGAGCTGAGAACAGAGTGGGGGCCCGCAGACTGGATCTAGCCTGGGCCCCCACTCCGGGGAAAGGAGGAGAGTTGCAGGTGCTCCTTTGGGGGGAGTCCTTGGCTTGACAGTGCCAGGCTTGAGCTTGGTTTGGCTTGGAGCGCAGAGAGGCCTATTACAGGAGATTAGGCGGCAGCTCTGTAGACGTCCTTTTCCATGGCTCCCCGTGGCGGATCCCGATGAAAAAAGGCAGTCCATGGTTTTAAGGTGTTTATTGTCATGGTGGAAAATAGATGTGTAAAGCCATACCCCACTTCTCAGGGTGGGCCCCAGATTAAATACCTTTTGCAGGGAGGAGTGTCTGGGAAGGGAAGTACTGGCTAAGCCTCCAGACCTTTAGGTACCTCATTAAAACTGAGATCTGTCTTGAGCCTATATGACCTGTTGTCACGTCCTCTACCCATGAAGGGTCTTGGGGTATTGTCCTTATGTGACTGATGGCCCCTTATTATGGGGGGACTATGGCTAGTGACAGGGGCCTGGTGTCAGGGACTTAGGCTAAGCGCCTACCATCCCTTCAGGGTCACCAGGGATTCTAGCCTTAGTTCAACTAGGATCCAGGCTGCCTTTCACGGTCCCACAGGAATGTGCACAGAGAGCTGAGGAACGGACTCAGGATGTGATGTGGTTCAGTTGGCAGGCTGCCTGCCTTACATGCATGAGGCTGTAGGCTTGATCCCCAGCCCTATTGAAACTGAACATAACCCTAGCGCCCTGGAGGTGGAGGCGGGAAGATCAGAAGCTTAAGGTCATCCTGGGCAACACCCTAGGTTTGATGCCATCCTTGAATATATGAGAGCCTGCCCTAAAACTCACGGTGTCCCACACTAACGGGCTACTGAGACGAGGGAGGCCGGGGAGAGCTGAGGGGACGGTCGCAGCGATCTTATTTATGCTAAACCTTATTGAGTGGTGCACCGGATGTCATCCTCCCACAGGTTTGCCCCCACTTCAGCTTGCCGGTCACCTGAAGCTGGCTCTGTGGTCCCTTCAGCTCTGTGAATGACAGCAAGTCCATCTAAAGAGGTGCCATAGTTGCCAACAATGACAAGCCAGTTGGAGTACAGCCAAAGCTCAGTCTGCACCTACCAAGGAACGAGGTGTCCCCCTGCCACCAGGATCTTCCCTTTTAGGAGCCACCCATGGGTTCCTGCCTCAATTCTGACCCATGCTGAGTGGAGCCTTGTCTGAGGGGCCTCGAGTATTGCCTGTGTTCCAGGCTTCTTGCTGTGTGCTCAGGAGAGAAGACACTGCCTAGTGACCAAAAGGTGGGACTCTGGGCTCTACCCTACCCAAGTGGAGAGGAGAGGATGCTAATGGTCACCTCTTTGCCTCTCACCCTTGAACTGTGGGTTATCCAAGGCAATCCCCATAGTCCCTGAGCATTCACAGTGTAGTGTCCCAGTCAACATGGGATATCTTGGAGACAGCAGATGATGATGGCTTCTCCCGTGAAGGCAGGACATCGAAAGGGGAAGCTCTCCTGAGGCTGTCCTCTGACTTACACACACACACACACACACACACACACACACACACACACACACACACACAGTTAAAGTTTTAAACCTAAGTCCTTCTATACTTCCTTTCCTTCCATGAACAGAAAAAAAAATCTGCTTAGTAAGTCTGAGGTGCCTTACTTGATTTGGAGCCTATCGAACTGGTGACAAGCACTCAGGGCCTGGAGTGCACTCCTGTGAATGTTCCCCCAACCTGCTTCCAGCAGGTCCTGTGGAGCATAGAGTACTCCTCTGGGTTCATCTGGAGAGCCCTCATCCAACCATCAGTGCCCAGTCAGACATGCACACAAACACACTTGTGTGTACACACAGAGAGATGGACACACACAGAAATTCCCAGACAAACAAGCACACACCCTCATCCTCTGGGGCACTTTACGAATCCCTTAGCCAGTGCTTAGGACATATTTGCTAAATAGTAAATGAATGTAAATTCTCATACCCAGGAAACCAGAGAGCAGGGCTGGGTTCTGTCTGTCTGCAGCGGCCCTACTGCCCAAGCTGCCTACTGTCAGCTCCAAGGGGGAGGGCAGCCGAGTCCAGCTGGAACAGGGGAAACCGCTGAGCTGGCCCATCTCCCGTGGGGTGTGCGTGTTTCTCCGTAAGTTGCTGAGAATGGCTGGTCTTAGAGGAGGGGGACTAGAAGGGAGGACACCGAGGGAAGCTCCTGGGTGATGATCTGTCTTGGCCTGGGAAGCCTCTGCTCCACATACCACCACCTCCAAGGGCCTACATCTGTCTTTTGGGCCTGCAGGGCCTCAGTAGGTGGAAGGGGCTTCCCAATCATGTGTGAACCATTTTCCACATGTGTGAACATTCTCAGCCTTTAGTCTTGTCTTCTGTGGCCTGACCCACCCAGCCCAGTGGAGACTGAACTTAAGCTTGAGTCTCTCCAGACACAGAACACTCCCAGAGACCCATCGTCAGCCCATGCTCCCTTGTATGGAGCCGTCCTGGGGGATTGTTGTGTGGCTGGTTGTAAGATCCCTGAGAGAGTGGACATTGTCAGTTGAGCTGAGGACAAGGGAAGGGCAGATCATCAAATGCAGGGTTGAGACACTATGTGAGGGGCCAGGGACGGTACTGGGCCTGAGAGGACTCTGCCTGCACCTACATCTATAGGGCATAGAAACCTCTAGGGACAGAGAATAAACTCAAGAAGGACACAGTGGCCATCAGGTTTCCATCAGAGATGTGGGGACAGAAAACACTCTGAAAGGCCTTTCAGAATTGGCTTGTATAGGACTTCATAATCGAAGGTTCTTTGTACCAGTCAAAATTTGCAGGAAGAGAGCCGGAGAGCAAGCTCAGTGGGCAGCCTGCTTGCCACAGAAACATAAGGATCTGTGGCATCCATGCAAAAGCTAGACAGGCAGTGTGGATGTGCAATCCCAGCACTAGGAAGGCAGAGACAGGAGGGTCCCAGAGGCTTGCCAGACAGCGGACAGCCAAATCAGGAAACTTCAGGTTCAGTGAGAGACTCAGTCTCAAGTAATTAATTAATTAATGATGATGATGATGATGATGAGGAGGAGGAGGAGGAGGAGGAGGAGGAGGAGGAGGAGGAGGAGAGTTAACAAGATGGCTCAGCAGGTATGGAAGCTTGCCACCAACTTTGAAAACCTGAGGTTCAATTCCTGGAACCCACTTATCAGAGAAAAATCAATTTCCCAAAGTTGACCCCTGACCTTTTTATTACAGTACAGTGTGCCCACCACCATAATCAATAACTAAATATTTTAAAAAGATGGAGAACAACTGATGAAGACACCTGAACTTGACCTCTGACTTCAACATGCATGTGTGCACGTGTACATACTCACGCACATTCACACATGTGTGTGCGCACATGCACACACACACACACACACACACACACACACACACACACACACACACACACACAGGCAGAACCATCCCCCAGCCGACCCTTTTTCACAGAAGCACAGAGTACTGGCTATCTTGAGCATCAGCCTTGCAAGTGGAAGGTGGGCCTGACTCCCCCTTGGTGAGCAGTGCTTCACGTTGAGCACCTTGGGTTTCTGAGCGTCCTAATGCTCCATGCTTTGTGCTGTGCTGTGCTGTGCTGCTACCAGCATGGAAACTGCAGAAGGCCTGGAAAGAAGGTCTGGAGGCTGCATAGTATAGCCATGGTCACTAGGGCTGAGGGTCAGATCTCTGCATCCCAAATCATCACTCTTTTCCTTGGGCTTGATGGGGGAGCTCGTGGGAAAGAGGACCCTGTAAGTGATGGGAGCCTGTCCCTGCTGGTGGCCCCAGGACTCTGTCATTTCCCAGTAGAAGCTTGGTGACTGGGCTGAAGGCATTCTAATGATGTTTGCTAGCCCACAGCCCTGTGGACAGACAAGCCTCGACCCTATTTCTTCTCAGCTCAGCTTCCCACATGGCCCAACCCATAGCCAGGCTTCAGGCTCTGTCACTTCAATGCTGCCTCCTGCCTGCCTGCCAGTTCCCTCTGGGAACGCTCTGTGCCCTCGACTGCCAGCATCTCCGGCATGACAATTCTCTGATGCCAGAAAGAGAGGGCCACATGTTCCCCATATGCCACTGGGATGGAAAGTTTGGACCAAACAACTGAGCTGGCCTCTCCTCCTCCTCCCTGGATGGAGACCTCCCTACTCTTCTTTTTGTCTTTCCCAAGGTACCTTCTCCTCTGACCAAGCAGGAGAAAGACTATGGGATCAGGTCACAGTACATGCCATGTTGGGCAACACTGGGTCCAAGTCAATAGCCATCCCAAGACTCAAGCTAAGTATTCAGGTACCTCTAGTCAGGACTTGTAGACCCGGGAAGCTGCTCTGAGGGGTGGAGATGAGCAGCCTTCTCCTTCCAGACTATCCCACACTTACCAGTCTTTCACTGTTAGCCCCACTTCACAGATTTCTCCCTCTGTCTTTCCCCCAACCTGCCTCCTCTCTCCGCCTCTCCATCTTCCCCCAGGTTCTCCATTGGCTATGTCTGATTGTGCCCTCTGACATCAAGTTTATGTGTTGGGGACTCTACCTCCGGGGCTGTTAGTATTAGGAGGTGGTTAGGTGGGGGCTCTGGAGAGCTGTCATGGATGAGCTGATGTGAACTCACTGCAGAGTGGCCAGTGTCTCTTGCTCTCTTGCCTTGTGACTCCCCCAATCCCCGTTACAACACATCAGGAAGGCCCTGCCCAGACACCTTCTCCATATTGAGTCGAATACATATATGCTTGTTATAAATGACCAGCTTGCAGTCATTCCTTACAGCAACATGAAATTGACCTCATTCTGCACCATCTATCTGCCTTTCGATATCTTAATCTGTCCATCTCTCTCAATCTGCCTTTCTGTCCTTCCAACCATTGCTTCCTCAAGACTCAACCCACTACCAAAACCATTATCCAGCCAACAAGCTTTCCCTCCACCACCCCATATTACAACCATGCAAACAATCATCTACCCACTTGGCCATTCACCCATGAACACCCATAGCTCCATTTCTCCCTGAACCTCTCTAACCTCCTATTATCCCACCCAATGTCTACCCTTCTATCTCCTCATTCACCTCTCTTGCTCCATCTACCCCCTCCCTTCCTCTTTATCTTCTGTTTTCCTTCCACCTCTCTCTCCATCTCTTTGTCTTTCAACCAGCAAACAAACTCCATCTCTCACCCCCGCCCCCCATCTCTCGTACCTAACAGAAGCAACTTAAGGAAGAAAGATTATTGGAGCTCATGGTTTCAGGGGATTTCAGTCCAACATGACAGGTAAGGTGTGGTGGAATATCTCTCCATCTGTGCTTCAGAAACACGTGGCTGGGCTCCTCGCACGGTGACTGGGCTAGGAAGCAAGAGAACTAGACCATAACCAGAGGCAGAAATAACCTTCCCACCCATCCACCTCCCCACATGTCTCTGTCTACTTAATGAGAGTTCTTCTTGGCCTGGCCTGGGATCAGCATTGGCTCTTCTCAGATCAGCAGGTTTCACACAGTGGTGTCTCCATCACGTTTCTCTGACCTCACGGTGCTGCTGCCTCCCAGAGCTTCTGCAGCAGGGAGAGTTCAGCCTGCTGGTGAGTTCAGTGTCACAGGGTCTGCAGTTAGGATGAGATCTGTGCTTCGGAAGCAGCTGGACAGCAGAGAAACACCAGGGTGCGGACCCAGCTGCTGTGAGCACATAAAAGAGCTGGGTGTCTCACCCACCTCCGTCTGTGCCCTCCCCTGTGGAGCTATAAGGAAACTCTGGTTTGTTCCATTCAGTCACTGAGGTACAAGAGGTGGGGTTTGTGTGTGTGCCTCTGACCTGGCAAGGTGTGTGTGTGTGTGTGTGTGTGTGTGTGTGTGTGTGTGTGTGTGTGTGTGTGCCTCTGCCCTGGCAAGGTGTGTGTGTGTTCGGGGGACTGTGGGGGGTGGGGTGGGGGGTGTGCCTCTGCCGCCCCACAGCCCCACTCACAGCAGATTTTTGTCAGTTACTTTGCTAGTATCTCAGACTGACATCCTTACAAGGGCACTTATTTGACCCCTAAGTGTCTAAAGGCTTGGTACATCATGGTAGGGGACGAATGAGAGGCTGGCTTTCTACCTTTGCCAGGGAAGCCCATGGCGGGGCTTTCCACATGGTCAATAGACCAGGAAGAAGTGGGCTCCATTATAACCTCCCACGCTGCACCCTAGTGGACCACACCCACAGCTAAGCTTCATATGCCAAGGGTTTCATAGCCTCCGAGTATAGCACAGACCATGCGTTTAAACTCAAAGTGTAGTGGGGTTCTAGCAAATGAAGTCATCAGCTTCACCCTTGACCTTTCCTCCAGCAAACAGCCCTGCCTGCACCTATGTCTCCCACCACTTCCCCAAGCCTGGAGTACCCCAGTCTCCTCCACCAGGAGAAATCTGGTCACCAGCACGCCTCTCCAGGGACCCCGCCCCCGAGTTCTCCTCGAATTGCCTGCCCCTGTCAACTCCAGAAAGGGCCCCTTATTTTGAGAACTCATACAGTGTGTTTGCCTTCCTTCATGCATGGCTCCTTCTCTGTCTTGCCTGAAGATGCGTTGAGTGAGGATATATCTTCTCTCTCTGAGCAACACCAACAGGGTGGGGTTTCTCAGTCAGTCACCAGTCCCCTCAGATATGCAGTCTAGAGCCAGAATGAGCTCAGTGAACAAAACGACGATAAATACAGTGAGCTAGATTTATAGCTGGGAGGGTCCTAACGTCGTCTACCAGCCAGCAAAGCATCGACTGAGACCAGGAGAGCATTAAGGGCCAGATGGGCAGGGTCCCTGACTGCAAGTCTCCCGTCCAAATACTAATCCATCCTGACTCTGCTTAGCTTCTACTAACCAGACCTGACCCTGCTTAGCTCCTGAAATCAGATGGAATCAGGCTTCTTCAGGGCAGTATGGCCATAGACCCTGTCTGCAATTCTCAAAGTGCACCAAGCTTGTTCATAACCCCTCCTGACCAGACACCCATCCATTGTATAGGTATTTCCTCTGAACTTCCATTAAGGAATAAACCAAGCTTCTGTCTTAAGAAATTCTTGAAACTTCTAAGATTCCCAAGGCCTCTCCCCAAAGTTATAATGAGCAGTAAGGGCTGCTGGGAAGGGGGCCTCTGAGGAGCTGCCGAAAGTCATCCAGAAGTCCCAGTTTGCAGCTTTGTGAGGCTCTCTGTGCTGGGACATATAGCGGCAAATTAGTGAGACCTACTACACACCAGCAGCAGCAGCAGCAGCAGCAGCAGCAGCAGCAGCAGCAGCAGCAGCAGCAGCAGCAGCAGCAGTTAATTTGTGGTATGTTGTGACTAGCTCAAAGGCTGGGCTCTCCTAAATCTTCCCCTGTTAGCAAACACTCCCCTTTGGTACTCCTGAGACTCCTACACCTTCCCCTACTACTACCCCAGGCCCAGTCTGGGAAGTGGCTGGTTGGCTTTCTCTCCTGCAACTTACATCCCATTCTTTCCTCATGGTGAGTCTCTTTCTCTCTTCCCAATTCCTAGCCCATGCAAATCTAAAGTTCCCGCCTCAGTCTACCTGCCCAGCCATTGGCTATTGGCTCTTTATTGATCAATCAAAAACCATTTGGGGGCAAGGAACTTTAGCATTTGGACACACAGATTCCCAATTTTGGAGACCAGATTAATTCAAAGCATTGGAACCGATCCCCAACAGGGGTGTGAGAGAGTCATGCAGCTGTCTTTGAGTCACCATGTTCCTGTTAGTGACCCTTCACCTCCAGTGAATAACCTCTCATCCATGTTCTGATTAGCAAGCACTCACCCAAACACCTGTAAGTAACCTTCACCTACACTCCTGTAAGTAATCCCAATAAATTCACTGGTTCACTGAGTTAGGCTTAGGTGAAATCACTTCTTCATCTCTATTTGAGGTACATAGGTGTAGCACGTTATTATAAAAACAACCCACATTCACACTAATGCTGGCTACTCACCGGCTATTCCCAAGTGGTAGTCTGCCTAATTTCCCTCATCTGTCCCTTGCGGTTAGTCTACCAGGACTGGCTCTAAACCGGAGCCCTGGATAAAGAAACCTCCAGAGGCTTATAATTTATCAGTTAGGTTTATAACAGTAAATTTTTAACCCCCAAAATGCCCACACAAAGAACTCAAACCTCAATTGATACAAACACAAGCTGCACACATAGATTTGGCAAATGCACCCTGCATCACTCTATGGTCCTTCTGTGACTCTTTCAAGCCACGTGGATCAGGTTCTTCTTCCTCTCCTACATCTTGTCTCTTCGTCTCTGTCTCTGGTTTCTGTCTCTCTGTCTCTCTCTACCCTTCTCTAAAACTCTCAGCCTGCCTTCTTTTTCCACTGCCCAATCACAGGCTCTAGCCTTAGCTTCACCTGCCCTCAGCTGCACACAGACAGCAGCAATCTACAGAGAGTCCTATTCACCTCTCCAGGTTCACCCGAACCTGCAGAAGCTGGTGATTTTTGTATCCGGGAAGGTAAACGGTGGGCACACGCTGGCTCTGAACTTGATCTGATCATCTCAGATCTGAGCCTTCCTTGTCTTGCCTTTCTTACCCTAGCCCAGCTCTGCCCAAACTCCGGAGCAGTCTAGGAAAGGCTGTGGGGAATCACAGGATGAGCTGATGTCTTACAGGTCAAGTGTGCCCTCAATGTGGAGCTGACCTGACCCATACCAGCCCCATGAAGCAGATAAGGAAAGTGGAGTCTAAAAAGGTAAGAGGATTCTCCAAGACTTCCTAGCCAGGACAGGACTGGGACTAGAATTCGGAGAGTCTTAGGAAAAGTAGTAGCCAGCCACACCCCGTACAATTTCTTCTTGAAAGAATTTACCTAACCCTAAGCGATGGGTGTGGCCTCCTGGAGCTGGGTGCCAGGCACAGGGTGATCACTCCTGATTGTGGGGTTTGTGTTGCTTGTGGGGTTTGTGGAGCTGAGACGGCAAAGGCTGTTTGGAAAAGAAGCCCATGTAGTTTGCAGAGTCTGACTTTGCCAGCATTGTGTCAAATGATGGCATTGTTTCCCTCCCCTGCCCATGTTCCTGACTGTAAGGTGGGCGTAATGATAGTTACACCTGTTGAGAGGAGAGTGTGTGGTCAAGCTCTTGCTGGGACATGGAAGGATCACAATGATGCCAACTCTTGGCCTCCTGCCTCCTGGGCAGCCAGGCTGGGTGGACAAATGAAGCTATAAATATAACTTCAGCCCAGTGTGCCTAGCAAGGTAGCATCCTGTGAGGTCCCTGGATGGCTGGAAGGGGCAGAGGCAGCAACAATCCACTGTGTCTTCCTAGGCTAAGCCGTGGACGGTGTGTTGCCTCCGGTGCCTGTAAGGCAGCTCTCCTCAGGGGCCTGGTACATAGTACACCCTGGTCTGCCCAAGTGCCCAGGTAACCATTGCCTGAGGAGGGGAAGAAAACTTTGCAAACCATCCAAGGAACAGTGAGACACAGAGATGGAGAAGCGGTTGAGCCCCGCCCCCTTCTCCCTGAGCTTTAGAGCCAGCCCAGGCTCCACCTCTCCCAGTTTAAGGCCCTGTGGATCTCACAAGCAAAAAAGACAGGGAGAGCAAAGCTGCCTGAGCATGAAGAGGGCCCCACACCGCTCACTCTGATTCAGTCAGAAGCAAAAAGGGCACAGTCAGCAAAATCCTGCCCCCACCCCCACCCCCACCCCCGCCTCTGCCATGCACCTTCATGGGTTGAACATGAGGTTCAGCATGGGGGTTTCTTTAGGAAGTCTTCTCTTGGCTGATTGCTCCCGGGTGGTGTGGCGACACAAAGAGCTGGCCTTCAGCAATCCTTTCTTTCGACAAGTACTGAGTGTCTTCTTAGGGGGTAAGTAGTATGTGGGTGGGAGACCCCACACCTTAAAAGATGCCAAGATTCAGGCAGGAGTACCCAGCTGAGGAGGATAGGATACACCTATACTTAAATGTATGCCCCTAATTGGTTTGCACAAAGCAGTGTGTGTGTGTGTGTGTGCACATGCACGTGTGCAAACATACTCAAGTACATGCACAAGCACACTGCACACATTGGAATATGCAATTCGTGTTCATGCTGCCCTCATTTTTACTTTCTGAGTGCTGTCTGCTCTTGGCCCTGGAAGGGCTGAGTGAGTTTGATGGCCCAACTTTGAAAGTCCCCACCTCACCCCAGTGCAGTTCACCAGCACCCACTCTGGTCCTGCGCTGTGTGGACTGCACAGGTGGCCTAAGCAGATGCTCCTGAGTTCAGCAACTGCCTGGCCTTGAACTACAGGTCAGAACCCTGGTTATTGGATGCTGGGGGAAAGCCCAGCCTAACCACCCATAGGCATGTTCTCCCTGTTACATGTCCTGGGGTGAGCAGATAAGCAGACGAGGCTGGTGCTGTACGTGTGAGATGCCAGTGTCACCGTCAGGACTTTTCTATAACCACACAAAGGAATTCGTGCTGGTGTTTCCTGGAGACGTGACTTGTTCACCTTAAGGACTCTCATTCAGGTACCCCACAATCTTCAGGGCCCTTACTCTTCTCCCTAGCCTGTTTTCATGAGGAGACTCAGAGACAGCACATCCCCCAGTCTGGTGGCGCCTGTGTCCTTTGTTCAGAAGCAGTCCTTGGTACTCTCCACATTAGCCATGACCTCTGATAGACTTGTGTATCTGTGTTTTAGGGTTGGGCTGGTCCCTGAACTCACCTCGGTACCACAGGTCTGCCTGCATTGCAATTCTGCCTGCATTGCAATTCTGTCTGCGTCACTTTCCTGCTGGAGTGCATTCGAGACCCTGAGCCATAAGTGCACTCAGGAGAAAACACAGAGCACATTTTATTCCTGTTCTGACAAATCCCCACCAATGGACTCCCAGGCAGCCAGGGCCCCAGTGTAGGACAGGGCGGGATGGGCATCTAAGCCTGGAAGCGGGAAGGAAGAGGGGAATGGACAATCCACCCCAGCTGTTCAAACATCCAGGCCCCCTTTCCTCTTCCTTCCCAAATCCCCAGTCAGCACTCCAGCCTGGCTCTGGGCCACCCTGGCTCCCCTGATCTCTACAGTAAACACCTTGTAGAGATTTCCTCCTACAGACAGAAGAGGTCTCTAAGCCCCCCAGGCCAGAAAACCACCACCCCAGTGGGGAATGGCAGAGGGGAAAGTACCAAGTCAGGTCGTCAGAGCAGGGAAGAGATAGGATGTCTCAAGTGAACTCTGAGGCCAGCATAGGGTGGGTGAACCATGAGAGAGAGGACACTGCTGCCCCGGGCTCCTATCCTGTGTTCTCCCACCTGTGTGGTAGATCCCACCATCCATGACCATCCCTTTGGTGTAGACACTCCTCTGCGTTACACTCAGCTGTGGTGGATACCAGTCCCTCGCTTCCCTCTCCTCCAGCCCCAGCTGTAAACCCAGCACCTCAAACCTCACCACCTGTTAAAGGCCCAGGAGCAAGCGTCAAGTGAACGGCTCACCACCTATGACCCATTCTGCTGCCGTCAGTTCTGCCTTATGTGATGATGTCTGTGTGAAGCTTCTACCTATGCTCTTGGAAGTCCTGGGACCCAGGGACCTGAGTCTGGCCCGGTGGTCTCTCACTGTGTTGAACCCAGAGCTACAGGGACTGACCTCTGATGAGATGACCACTCTACTCTTGGGACAATTTACTTTCCTAGTCTGTTTGATGGTCACGTGGCCTGGGAAGTAGACATTGCCATTTAGCCTGTGGAGAGGCAGCCATTGTAAGCGTCGGCGTCTGTGCTTTCTGAGCTTCTCACCCTTGGTACTGAGGCTTACAAATATGGTTGTGTTAATTCCATTATACTTTTGGCCCTTTAAAAAGAGAACTGGGGAGGAAAGCTGGAGAAACGGCTCAGCAGTTGACACACTTTCTGTTCTTAGCATCCACACGATGGCTCACCACTGTCTGTAAATCCAGTTCCAAGGACACCTGACATTCTCTTCTGGCCTTTGAGGGCACTGCACACATGTGCACACATACCTATGTGCAGGTAGAGCATTCATATACATAAACCTAAAATAAAAATAAACCAGTCTTAAATTTTTTGTGGGTTTTTTTGTTTGTTTGTTTGTTTGGTGGTGGTGGTGGTGGTGGTGGTGGTGGTGGTGGTGGTGGTGGTGTGTGTGTGTGTGTGTGTGTGTGTGTGTGTGTGTGTGTGTGTGTGTGTATGTACATAAGAAAGAAAGTCAGTTCTTCCAGGAGTCAGTTCTTCTGCCTTATTGTTTGAGCAGGGTCCCTCTTATTTCTGCTGTGCTAGCTGATTTATAAGCTTCCCAGGTACTCTCCTGGATCCACCCCCCATCTCACCTGAGGACTGCTGGGACTACCAATGCACGTCCCTGTATCAGGCTACACGTGGGTCCTGGGGATTGAACTTGCGTTCATGTCAGGGTTTGACCAGCTAGTGTTTACCCACAGAACTACCTCCCTGGCTCTTAAATTCTTTCTTAATCCTAACCATACACCTATGGATTCCTTTGAACTGTTCATGTAGTCAATCACGCTGTTTACAAATCAGATTTTTCCATTCCAGTCTTCTGCTGTAATTATTTATTCTACGGCATCAGAGCTGGAGTGAATGACATCTTTTGTCCTGAAGCCCAAGTAGCCTTGCACTCCTGAGATAAGTTGACTTTGGCCATGAGAGAATGTGGCTTTCATGAATTCCAAGATTCATTTGGTCTACACTTTACCCAGAATGTTTTGTCAATTTTGGAAAAACAAGAAGGGTGTATGTGTCCTTTCCGTGCTTATGGCTTGGACATTAGGGTTATGCTAACTCAGCCCCGTGTGTGGAGGGATCTCCTCTTCTGTTCTGACCTCTTAAATGTGTTATGTGTGCTGTGTAACATCGGAATCATCCAGAGCTGTGATGCTTGGCGGAAGTTGTCTGTGAAGCTGTCTGAGCGGGCTACCAACTGTGGAAATTTTGAAATTTCTGATTAAGACCTGAGATCATTGGGTCATGATTCCCGGTGGGACCTCCTAAGGAGGTATTTTTATATAATATTACTTAAGTTTTACTTTTATTTTTACATTTTTAATTGAATTATTATTATCATATTATATTATTATTTTGGTCTTTTGAGACAGGCTTTCTCTGCATAGCCCTGGCTATGCTGGAACTCACTTTATAAAACAGGCTGGTCTCAAACTCAGAGATCTGCCTGCCTCTGCCTACTGAGTGCTTGGATTAAAGATGTGCACCACTACACCCAGCAATTAATTTTTTATGTGCAAAAATATTTACTTACAAATAAGTCTATAGACCACATGTTTGTCTGGTGCCTAAGGAGCCAAGAAGGAGGCATTGGGTTCCCTGGAACTAGAGTTACAGACAGTTGTGAGCCACCATGATGATGCTGGGAACTGAACCTGGATCCTCTGAGAGCAGAAAATGCTCTTAACTAAGTCATCTTTCTAGAACCTTTTTAAAATTTTTAATTAAATTGTATTTGGGGGTTGCACTGGCTGGTTTTGTGTGTCAACTTGACACAAGCTGGAGTTATCACTGAGAAAGGAACCTTCCTTGAGGAAATGCCCCCATGAGATCCAGCTGTGAGGCAATTTCTCAATTGGTGATCAAGGGTAGGAAGGCCGAGCTCATTGTGGGTGGTGCCGTCCCTGGGCTGGTAGACCAGGGTTCTATAAGAAAGCAAGCCAGTAAGTAACATCCCTCCATGGCCTCTGCATCAGCTCCTGCTTCCTGACCTGCTTGAGTTCCAGTCCTGACTTCCTTTGGTGATGAACAGCAATGTGGAAGTGTAAGCTGAATAAACCCTTTCCTCCCAACTTGCTTCTTGGTCATGATGTTTTGTGCAGGAATACAAACCCTCACTAAGACAGGGGTGTGCGTGCCCCAGCAAGTGTGTGGAGATTTGAAGGTAACTTTTAAGAGTCAGCCCCTCTCCTTCCTCATGTGGGTCATGTGGATTGAACTCGGGTCATTGGCTTGGTGGCAGGTGCATTACCCACTGAACCAGGCTGCCAGGCCTAAGTTTCATATGTCTAAAAATTTATAGAAGTCACATACTTTGAAAAGCATGTTTGGATAAAGTTAATAAAGTCCTGATTATTGTAACAGCTCAAACAGAATCCCCATGCTCTCTTGTATCTCTCTGCCCCCTGTTCTTCTCTAGGTCACTTCTGATCACCCTTCCAGCCTTCAATCCTTTCCATGTGGCCTGTATTCTCCAGCCGGTCATAAAATAAATTCATACAGCTCTGCGTCAGGCCAGCCTAGTTTAACCTTCTGTTCTAATCTATCCTGTTATCTTACTCTACCCTCAGGGCTTTCCTATGTTTGACACTTTTCCTATACTCGTTCGGATGATCTGATGGCGTCCTTTACTCTGTTAGTACAGTGGATTCCTTTGATGGGTTTTGTGTGGTGGTGCACTAACTTTCCATTTTATAAGAGAATTACGTGCTCACGAGGCACCATCAATCCTGCTGTATTGTCATGTTTTCTTTCTTTGGTGGGACTTTAGTTAAGGTTTTTGTACCTGTGCTCATGAGGGCATCTGCCTGTATCCCAGCTACAACCTGATTCTAATGTCTTTGGCTTCCAGTAGCCTCAGAGTAATACCAACCCACCAGAATGAGTTGAAAAGCTCATTAGTGTGTGTGTGTGTGTGTGTGTGTGTGTGTGTGTGTGTGTGTGTGTGTGTGGTGTGTAAGAGTCTATGTATTATTCATAATAATTTTTCACTTTAAAGTTTTTGTAGAATTCCCCTGTGAAGCTACCTGAACTTGGCATCTTCCTTGTGGAACATTTTAAATATGCATTCTTTCTGTTGTTGTTGTTGTTGTTGTTGTTGTTGTTGTTAGAATTTGAGTTATTCAAGTCATTTTTTTCTTGAGTGAGCTTTGATAGTTTGTGTCTTTGAAGGGATATTCATTTAATTAAGGTTGCGGATATATTGATGTAAGGTTTATAATATTCTCGTCTCATGCTGGTAGCCAAGGAGCTTACAGCGTTGTGTCTCCTCTGGTTCCTGATCCTGGCAGTGTGCTTCTTCTCCGGTGGAAGGTTATTGATTTGATTTGTCTTCTCACTGACTCAGCTTTGAGTTCACTCTTCCCCATATGCTTTTTCTATTTTTAATTGTTATCACCTTTCCCCCCATCTCCGTTATTTCATTTCTTTTACTTTGAATTTAATTCCCTTTCTGTTCCAACTTTCTTAGGGTAAAAACAGGCAATTTATGTCAGACTCATTTTAACTCACATATGTCCTTAATAGAATAAACGATTGCTTTTATTTCTATATTGCATGCATCATAAGATATTTATCATCTTATTTAAATATGTATTCAACTCAAAGTAATTTCTAGTCCTCTTTTTTTAAAAAAAAACACCTATTTTAATTTTTTTTAAATTATGTGGAAGTATGTGTGTCTGTGAAGGGTTATATTCAAGGGTATAGGCACATACAGAGACCAGGAGAGGATGTCATATCCTTTGGAGCTGAAATCACAGGCAATTGTGAGCCAACTGTTAAGGGTACTGAGAATGAAGTCCGTTAGAAGAGCAGTAAGTGTCCTTAACTACTGAGCCATCTCTCCATCCTCAACCCTCCCTTTTTGAGAAAGGGTTATATACAGCCCAGGATGGCCTACATGCTATGTACCTTAAGATAGCCTTGAACTTCTGATCCTCTTGCTTCCAGCTCCTGAGTATTGATATTTCTGGGATGTGCTGCTATGCTTGGGTTTAGTCAGGGTTTCTATCCCTGCACAAAACATCATGACCAAGAAGCAAGTTGGGGGAAGAGAGGGTTTATTCAGCTTACACTTCCACGTTGCTGTTCATCACCAAAGTCAGTCAGGACAGAAACTCACACAGGTCAGGAACTTGGAAGCAGGAGCTGATGCAGAGACCGTGGAGGGATGTTACTGACTGGCTTGCTTCCCCTGGCTTGCTCAGCTTGCTTTCTTTTAGAACCTAAGACTACCAGCTCAGTGATGGCACCACCCACAATGGGCTGTGCCCTCCCACCCTTGATCATTAATTGAGAAAATGCCTCACAGCTGGATCTCATGGAGGCTTTTCCTCCTGGGAGGCTCCTTTCTGTGATAACTCCAACTTGTGTCAAGTTGACACACAAAACCAGCCAGTACAGCAATTTTGGGGATTTTTTTTTCTTTTTTCTATTTTTTGGAGCTGGGGACCGAACCCAGGGCCTTGCGTTTGCTAGGCAAGCGCTCTACCACTGAGCTAAATCCCCAGCCCAATTTTGGGGATTTTATGCAAGACTTCATGCATGTTAGGTAAATTCTACCAATGGTGCCACAGCAGCCTACCTTTGCCCCTTTTGAAATCCTCATTATTAAATTCATAAACATTTTGGATTACCTTTTTGTAATCAATTGACTTATTGTTATAAATTTACAATGTTACACAAGACTCATATATGGTCTTTGTTCTGAAATATACTTTAAATTAGTATATTCACTCTAGTTTTCTAATTAATTAATTAATTAATACTAACTAGCTTTCTCATCCTTTAAATCTATTTGTATATTTACATTTATAGGCAATGTATTACTGGGTCTTGATTGCCTCTCCAGTCTCTTACTGTCTTCATTCCTTTTAACTGGTATGTTGTTATGGGAGTTTTTGGCTGCCTGCTCTGTATTCCTGGCTGTTCACAAGCTCACACCTACCCTGGAGCTATCTCTGATCCATGAATAGAAAACACACACACACTCCAGTTACTCTTTTTTTTTATTTAGTTTTTTTTTTTTTTCTTTTTTTTTTTTTTTTTTTTTTTTTTTCTCGGAGCTGGGGACTGAACCCAGGGCCTTGCATTTGCTAGGCAAGCGCTCTACCACTGAGCTAAATCCCCAACCCCTCCAGTTACTCTTAAAATGCCTTTGCTAACTCAATTGCTGGGCACTCCTAAATCTTTCCCTGCTACCCCAGGCCCAGTTGGGGAAGTGGCCAGAGGCCACTTATCTGAAACTCACATGGCTGTGTCCCGCCCTGTGCCCAGTCATTGGCTATTGGCATCTTTATTGTTAGATAAAAATCCAACTGGGGGCAAGGACCTTCAAGGTTAGTAAACATAGATTCCTGGTCAAAGCATCAGAACCACCCTCTACAGAATGTTTAAGCCATTTACGTTTAATGTAATTATTGATGTGTATATTAGAGTTTCCCAGAAAAACAAAGCCAACAGATCTGTCCGTCCGTCCATCCATCCATCCATCCATCCATCCATCCATCCATCTCCATCTCTATCTCTATTTATCTACTTACTAAAGGATCAGATTAGCTTACAAGATCGGAGGCTTAACAGTCTACAGTAACATCCATCTGTCAGTAGTTACTCAGGCCAAGAAGCTGGAAGCCTCAGGATCAGAATGAGGTGGGTGAGACACCCCATCTTGGCTGAAATCCACTAGTATTTCCACTGGACTAGAAATCACACTTGATCCACTTGGCCGTGCCTCTCCAACACAGTAAGTTTAAAGGAGTGCACCAGCGGCGGCAGAGCCACCAGTACACGTGTATCTTCAAAGGCTGAAGGTCCTGATGGTCACGATCAGCCGCAGAAACCGCACCTGCCCAAGCAGAGATCGTGTGTTCCTGTCCGTGTTTTCCCTTCCTACTCTTCATCCTAACCTTTACTCAGGGGCTCACCTCAGTTCACAGGCCCGTATGCCTCGTCTGGAAATACCTCACAGAGAATTCAGAAGTACATTAGATCGACAGCCAAAGTAGCCATCACAATAAGGTTCAAACAATACCATCTTTATTTTCTGAATATCTTTTATTCTCTTGCTTTTCTGTTTTTTTTTTTTGGGTTATGTTTATCTCACTTGCTGAACTTATTCAATATTTGCCTCGTCATTTAGTGTTTTCTATATTTGTGTGTGTTCATGTGTACCCACATGCACTTGTGTCACGGCATGTGTGTGAAAGTCAAAGACTAATCCATGAAGGTCTGTTCTCGCCTACCATGTGGATTTTCAGGAATAAACCCAGTGGTCAGGCTTGAGAGAACTGACTCCAGAAATTTGTTCTCTGGTCTCCATATGTGTTCTGTGGCATGAATATATGTACACGTGTTACACATACACGCGCGTACACACACACAATAAATAAATAAATAAATAAATAAATAAATAAATAAAATATAAATTTAAAATATGTTATTAGAAAAAGAAACAGGTAGATGAGACAGGCTTGTGGGTTCAAAGATCAAACCAAACCAGCTGGCCAGGTATGGGGATGCACTCCTTTAAACCTGCACTGAAGAGACACAGGCAAGTGGATCACCGCGATTTCCAGGCCATCCTGGTCCATATAACAAGTTCCAGGCTAACAGGGGACACATGGTGAGACCTAGTGTTAAAAACAGTGATGATGATGATGATGATGATGATGATGATGATGATGGTGATGATGATGATGAAATTAAACAAAAAAACCTAGCTTAGGGCTGGGTATTCGTATTGAATGGATTTATCTGTCTGAAAAGCACACTAAAGGAACGCACAGCCAGCAGAGTAGAGGGCCATGCTGACCAGTGATGCTCAGTGATCTAGCAGCAGTCGTGGCCATCTGGACTGAGATGCGCCTGCCCCATGGGGCTCGTAGGCTTGGACGCCAGTATGAGACAAGGTCGGAGTTTGCATGTGCTCGATTTCCCTCACTCCCTAATGACTATCCGCTTTATTTTTCCTGCACGGCCTTTTTGCTGCTGTCTTGAATATCTCTCTATTCTTACCCAACAAGGTTGAGGTCAGCATCATTTTACTTATCCACTAAACAGTGCGAAGAGCTCCTGCACTTTCAGTCCACCTGTTCTGCTTCCAACCTAAGTGCAACTCTCGCCCAGCACTTCCCTTCTCCTTCATTAGGCAGCCCCTCAGCAGCCATTATGACTGTGGGGTAGGCAGTCATTGTTTGGATCTTAACCACATGTGTACAGTTACATTTTCCCACCATGCTCTTGCCTCTCAGGCCTTCCAAATGAAATGGTTTCTGTCCTCTGTGAAGAACAAAATAAATGCCTTAAAAAGCCAATGATTTTATTTCTCTGTCATTTTATATTCATGAAATCCATGCATTTAAATGGCACGGCCCAGTGACTTTTACACATAATAGCCAACCTATGTTTTTATCACCTGCCAACCTACTACAGAACCATTAGCTGCTCCACAGCGCTTTCTGGATCTCTCAGCTCCTGACAGCCAGTAATGTCTCTGTTTTCTTTTTACAGATTTCCCTGTTTCAATCATACAATCTATGGTGTGATCATACAGTATACAGTTTTTAGAGGCAGTGGTCCATTCTAGTGGTCCATTCCTGTAATCATAGCATTCTGAAGGCAGAGGCAGGAGGATTGGGAGTTCCAGGCTATCAACAGCTAGATCATGAGTTCAAGGCCAGCCTGGGTTACATGAGACTTTGCCTAAAACAAAATAAAAACAAAATAAGGCTCATTATCTTGTCCCATGTAACTACCCTGATATTACTTTTATTAACAAATAGTTTCCCACTGTATGAAATATACCACTTATTATTACTTAATCATTTTTCCAACCAGTGTTCAGGTGTCTGTTAAGAATAAAGATGTTGAGCAAAGGGCTTATCTGGCTTACTCTCCTACATCACAGTTCATCATCAAAGGGCATCAGGATAAGAACTCAAGTGTGGTAGAAACCTGGAGGCAGGAGCTGATGCAGAGGTCATGGAGGGGCGCTGCTTACTGGCTTGCTTCACATGGCTTGCTCAGTCTGTGTCCTTATAGAACCCAGAACCACCTGCCTAGGGATGGCACCACTCACAGTGGACTGGGCCCTCCCCCATCACTTAATGAAGGAAATGCCCTACAGGCTTGCCTATAGCTCAAGTTTATGGATACATTTTCTCAATTGAGGGTCTCTCCTTTCAGATGACTCTAGCTTGTGTCAAGTTGACATAAAACCAGCCAGGACATAATGTTTATGTGGTTGTGTTTTCATTTAAATGAAATTTGTATCCAGGAATCCAATTGCTGTATCATGTGATAAATTCTTGCCTAGTGTTTTGAGAAATTGCCAAACTGCTTTCCAAAGTGGCTACATAATTTTGTATTACCACCAGTAGTGTGTGAGCACTCCTGTTTCTCTATATCTTTGCTAATAATATATTTCCTGATCTTCCTCCTCTCTTCCTCTGTCTTAGTCACTTTTCTATTCCTGTGACAAAACACCACGGCCAAGGCAACTTACAAAAGAAAGCATTTAACCTGGGGGTTGGTGGTTCCCAAGGGCTAGAGTCCCTGCTGGGAAGCATGGCAGCGGGCAGGCATGGCCCCGATCTGTAGCTGAGAGCTTTCCATCTAATCCACAGGAAGGAGGAAAGATAGGGAGCCAACTGAACCACCATGTATTTTTTGAAACATTAGAGCCCGACCCCCAGTGACACACCTCCTCCAACAGGGCCACACCTCCTAATCCTTCCCAAATAGTTCCACCAACTGGGGGACAAGTATTCAAATATATGAGCCTATGGGAGCAATTCTTATTCAAAACACCACACCCTCCTACCTCTCTTCCCTCCCTTCTCCCTATTTTCTTCCTTCCTTCCTTCCTTCCTCCTTCCTTCCCTCCTCCTCTCTCTTTTTTATAGCCATCTTACCAGGTGTGAGGTAGTAATATCTCATATTAGTGTTGATTTGCATTTCCCTAATAGCTAATAATGTTAATCCCCTCCCCCATGTGCCCACCAGACATTCATACAGCCTGGTCAAAGAAAAGGATCTTCAAATCTTTTGCCTGGCCTTCCAGCACACCACCCTGAACACAACCATCACCCCGTCTGCCCTTGTCAGTTTGGTGGTCCCCCTCCCTGCTGTCTGGCCCTAGCTCTTGTGTGTCTGCAGACACATATTTCAGGAGCTGCAGTCCCCTGAACTGTCTCCTAGTGTTTGTCACGGCACAGACATTTTTGTCTGCTTTTCCTTTTGGTATCCTTTTGGGGTTAGGGTCCTCTTAGGATTTCATCTTCCCTCCTATGCATTCTGAGGAGGGTTAACATTTTCGGTTGATATAGGCTTGTGATCGATCTTCAGATAATTTTAGTACTCAGTGTGAGGAAAGAGCCCGACTCCATTCTTCTGTGTGTTGATACTCAGTTGCTTGAGAACCATTTGTCGAAAAGAATATTCTTTGCCCACCGAATTGTCTTGGCACCTTTTCTGTTCCTGTCGGGTTTATTTCTAGGATCTCAGTGCTGTTCCATTGATCCAGGCACTGCCAAAGACACATTGTCTTCATTACTTAAAAGTGTCATGATTGGTTTAAACTCCGGGAGTGCCAAGCCTCCAACTTTGTTCTTTTTCAAGTTTGTTTTAGTTCTTCTTTTTCCCCTAAATTTCCATATTCATTTTAGGATGAGCCTGTCACTTTCTGTAAAAACAGCCTGCTGGAATTCTGATAGGAGTTGCACTGAGTGTGCAAATCAATTTGGACTGTATCGTCCTCTGAACAACGTGAAATCTCCCAGTGGATGGAGAAGGAGGTATTTCCATCTATTTATGCTCCCCTTAATTTATGTCAGCAATAACTGATGGTTTTAGGAAGAAATCTTTGCCTTTCTTTTGTTAACTGTATTCCTGAGTATTTTACTCATTTTGATGCCACTGAAAATGGTGCTGTTATCTTAAGTCCATCAGGGTTAGTGCTAGAGAAACAAGAGGGGGGTTGTACACTGATCTTAGCCCCGGCATCCTTGATGAACATGTTTGTTGACTCTTTTTAAAGACTTTTAAACTTTATTATAAAAGACTAGCAAATGTAAAAACATCACACATCAGAGTCAACTCAAAGTCTATATTCCTCAATGAGTATCTAAACAGTTAGAATAGCCATTTGGAATGGAAGCTGTAACACTTCACATTGTATTTTACACTCTCACTAGCAAATGTAATTTTGGACTTATCCGTAACTACCACAAAACAAAACAAAACAAAACAAAACAAAACAAAACAAAACAACAACAAAACCCAAAAAGCAGACTCAGAGCTAGAGGAACACTATGCCCAGAGAACACAGGTCCCTAACAGAGGTATTTACAGCCTCCTGCTTGTGGCTGCCATCTTCCCAACAGCAAAGAACTGGAATCAACCTTGCTGTCCACCATTAATTTTTCAGGAATTAAGTGAGTCACATAATCTCAGAAACAAACCACATATTTTCCCTCATATGCAGAATCTAGCCAATAATATATATAGATGTGTAAATAAGTGTGCATGTCGGAACGTCAAAGCACATAGAAAAGAGAGCAAGGAAGGCTAAAGGCCAGGGGATAATAAAGAAACAAAGGTAGGATGACAGACATGATTTATGAAAAAGATATAAAAAGTAATTGTTAGTTCTTTTTGTTTTATTTTATTTTATTTGAGACATGTGTGGCACTGGCTGTCCTGGAATTCTCTCTGTAGACCAGGCTGGCCTTAAACTCACAGAGATGCACCTGCCTCTGCCTCCTGAGTGCTGGGATTAAAAGAGTGCACCGCTGACACCTGGCCTAGTAATACTTTTTAATATGTTATTTTTATTCATGTGTACACACACACACACACACACACACACACACACACACACACACACACACTCATACTGCTTGCATCAGTTAACAGTGGAGGCCAGGAGATGGCAGCAGATCCCCTGAGGTTGGAGTTACAGGTGAGCCACCATGTGGGTACTGGGAGTTGAACCCAAGCCCTCTGCAGGCATAGTCAGCACTCTCAGCTACAGAGCTGCTGCTGTCCGAGTGCCTGGAGCACAGTCTATTAGTTCTAAGCTAATCCTTAGGATTTTCTGACAGTGTCAAGGGGACATCTACACATACAGCCATCTTCCTCCTTTTCAGTCTAGAGTCTCTCATTTCCTCTTACTTGATTGCCTTGGCTGGAATGCCCAATGCCATGATAAGTAGATCAGGACTATGGGCATCCTGGTCTCGCCCTTGGCCTTATGGAGGATAGCTACGTCCTCAGAGTACCTGTCAGTCTCCTTCTCACTACACCTTTATACCATAAACCTGGGTTCATGAGATAGAAGCTTCTAGATTAACAGTTATGTTCTTTTAGCCACACCAGTTTCTGATATGTTAAAACACCACTCCCCTGTCTTATGGATTGGACTAAGCTGTTAAGGAGCCACTGCCTACTGGCTGTTGGGTGATGAGGCAGGTAGTTCTGGCCACTCCCACCAGCTCTGTCTTGACTGTTGCTCATTGGGCTGTGATGTGTGCACACATCCACATGTGTAGATGCAGTTTCGTTGATGTTTGTCTGCTTGTTTGTTTAAGACTTTCTGTCCTTTTCCTTTTTCTTTTCTCTTTCAAGAATTAATTTTATTTTATGTGCACTGATGTTGTCTATTGCTGTGAAGAGACACCATGACCATAGCAACCTTTATAAAGAAAAGCATTTAGTTGGGGTTGCAGTTTCAGAGGTGAAGTTCATTGACATTATGGTGGGGATCACTGCACCATATAAGCAGACATGGTGCAGGAAAGACAGCTAAAAGTTCTACGTCTGGCTCTGCAGACAGCAGGAAGAGGGATGCTGGGCCTGGAATAGACTTTTGACAGTCTCAAAGTTCATCCCCCAAGTGACACAGTTGTTCCAAAGCTATACCTTCTAATCCTTTCAAATATCACCACTCCCTGGTGACCAAGCATTCAAATCTGTGGGCCTATGGGGGCCATTCTTATTCAAACCACCACAGGTGTCTGCCATGTGTGTCTGTGCGAGTGTGTTGGATCCCTGGAACTGGAGTTATGGACAATTGTGAGCTGTTACATGGGTGCTGGGAATTGAACCTGGATCCCTTGGAACAACACTTACTGTTCTAACTGCTGAGATGTCTCTCCAGCCCCAGTTTTCGTTCTTTGTTGTTTTGTTTTTTAATTGGTTGGTTGGCTTTTGTTTTGAGATTGCCTCACTGCTTAGGCCTGGCTGGTCTGGAACTTACCAGGTAGATCAGGCTGGCCTCAAGCTCATAGGTATCCTCCTGCTTCTGCCGCCAGAGTGCTGACTGGGTGACCTGTTTTAAGAAGTGTTGTGTTTTCTGGATCTAAGGTCTTATGCTTTTCTTCAATGTTCAAAATCTGCCAGTTGTCACCTCTTCAGGTATCATTTTCTCCCTGGGCCCTCCCTGCTGTCTCCTTAGCCCCACCTTACTTCACCCATCCTTTCTCTTGGACCCATGGTCAGGACAGCTTTGTTCCTGTTCCTTTGACCCGCATTCTGAGTCCCCAGATTTTATCCCCAGAGCTCAGTTCCCTAAGCCATTTTGTTCATGTGACCCCTTGTTAAGTACTCATTTTTCAAGTCTCTCATTTCTTTTTTCAAGAACACCCTGAGCTGGGCACAGGGGTGCGCACTTGTAATCACAGCACAGGGGAGGTGGAAGCACAAGGAACAAGAGTTCAAGGTCAGCCTGGGCTGTGTGAAACGTGTCTCAAAAAACCCCCACGACTCTGCCAATTCTGCCTCTGAATCTAATCACAATGCCGTTCATTGCCCCTGGTCTGCTTCTGCTACCCATGCTTCTTCTGCGTTCGTTTGGACTATTTTCTCTGTGTGTTTTATGATTTATTTTTTTTAGCAGGATATCATATTTCTTGACACACTTTCTGTGAGAATCTTTAATGCTATATTCTTCCAGAGGAACTATTTCTGGTTTCATTATTTTCTTTTCCCCCAGTACCAGGGATTGAACCCAGGGCCTCACGCATGGTAGACAAGCACTCTACCCCTGAGGTTTAGTTAACCCTCTTTGTTTCATTTTCCTAACTTTTTAAAAAAGTGTTATTCTGAAAGTCACATTTGAGTGTTACCAACGACGGACCACATGCTCCTGGCATCTCTGCCAAGCTCATGGTCCAGTGGCCACATCCATGCTAAGTATGCTTACCTCAGGCTGACTTGTGCTTCCACATGCTTGCTTCCCCTTCCCGTGATCAGTTCCCCTTAGTGTGGTGGGCTGTTCGTCAGCTGCCCTTACATGAAGGGGACAGCCTTGTGAGAAACCCCTATGCCAGGCTACTTTGTGGGTGTGCTCCCTAACAGACCCCCCATGTTGGGGAGCCGAGTACCCTCAGATTCTACTCTTGGTGCTGTTGGTGAGAACAGTGTTTGCTCTGTGACAGGCCTTGCTGCAGCAGACTTCTGGCCAGCACACCTGAGAGAAGCGGCAGCTGTAGGGCAGCCCAGTGGTCATCCCATGGGGATGTGGACAGAGCCCTCCAGCAGGGACCACTCCTGTTCTGGCCTCCTGCTCAAATGGAGGCAGACTTCTGCAGGCAGACAGCCCTCTAGGCTCTGAACTCCGTGCTCTCAGACTCCAGGAGGCAGCGGGTGAGGTGAATAGCCTGGTTAAATTCTGAGGCTGATCCTCCATAAACCTCTACCCACAAATGTTTTTGGCTGAGAAGAAGAAGAGCTCACATTGGGAGTTGGGGTGGGAGTTGTTGACCATATTGAGGGCGTGGGATGATGCTGGGAGTTTTCATGTGGAATCCTGGGACCCCCTCCCAATTTGTACCCCACAATAGGGGATGGCCTTGATGGTCCCTGGAAGACAATGCTGACCTTGTATGGTAAGCATATTACTGAATGGTCTTTTCCCTTAAGTGAGCAGGACAGCAGTGAGAAGGCAGGAGTGAGCATCTCACAGGCAATCAAAGTAAACAGAGGGGTCCATGTACAAATAGAGGCAGAAGCTAGGCTCCTCCTGTCAGTCTGGAACCCACTCAGTAAGGACCTATTGCTGCTCCCTGTTACACGAGTTCAGGAGGTAACCTCTCCCATCCAGCCATTCAGCTGGTAAGTGAAGGCATCTGACTTTGCATTTGGACTGGATATGATGGCTGGAGCCTAGCTACTCCACTAGAAGGAGGCAGCCCTTGGTCTGCATGTGCTGAGCTGAGAGAGGAGACCTTCTGCGAATGCCCTAGGGAAGGGATGGCCCCTCCCCCACATGGGATGTGTCATCCTCACAGGGTCAGCCAAGAGTGAAGGGTAAGCTATAAGGGCGGTGGGGACAGAGAAACATGACGTCACCATAGCTTAGTAATTCTTTGGCAGAGCCTGGGTTCCCACCTTGGGAGGGGGAGGGAGGAGGAGGGGCAGTTCGTAAACTTCAGGCAGGAGGCTGCCAAGTCCGAATCCTCAGACATGGCTGGGCAACCAGCCAGGACTACCTCAGACCCTAAGAGCCTCTTGAGTGAGGGGTGAGGGGGATGCTCCAGAGAGGACATCCCCCTGGTATCTCAGGAGGGGACTCTGGAGAAAGGTGACCAGATCATGCTATGTAGAGAGTGATACTCAGACTGTCTGACTGCCTGACTGGCAAGGCTAGTGGCCAGCCATATTCTAATCGATGCCCGACTGACTGTCTGACTGTCTGACAGTCTGTTGGTTCATTCCCTCATGGCCTCAAAGACTGTCTAACTGATTTACATGATTGACATATGGAGATGCCAGGAAAGATGGGCTGAAAGCTCCTTCTGTCTGAGATCTTGGGCTACCCCTGACCCTCAAGCCACCTCCTCGGAAAATGCAAGGTCAGTGGAATAGGAAGATCATGTATCTGGCCCTGGACCCTAGGAGTGCACACTGGCTGGAAAGGCACTCACGTGTCATCACTGAGTTGGTTTGTGTTGGGTAAGCTGGACCAGCAAGCAGCTAGGGAACATCGAGCTGCTTTCCAGTGTCTGTCACCTCATCAGTCCACCTTGGGAAGTTCTCATCCCTGCTCAGGGTGGAGGTCAGCAGTCCCAAGATGCTTCTGATCACTGTGAGATGACCAAATGTGTCAGGTTGCTCTCAGTCACCAACACTGACTGACGATGAAAACAGTCTGACTGGTCCCAGGGAATGGGTATAGTGCTAGTACTTGCTGCCTCTGCTGTCCTCTTCAGGCATCCATCTGAAGTGATGGCCTTATACATGCATTAGCTCCTCTTCCTGAGGACACTGGTAGCAGGGGGGAAGGCTCACACAGTTCCTCATGGCCTAGAAATATTGAGCTGTAGTCACACTGAGGATCACGTGTGACCTCCCAGGAGCTTCTCCTCCCACCCTCGAGCTTCCCACAGCCACCCTGCACGTGGTCTGTTGTAGTGCCCTCAAATATGTTTGACGATGCAACCCTAGGGTTATGGGTGGGAGACAGCAGGAGCAGGAGAAGGAGGGGGGAGAGGAAAAGGAAGAAGAGGAAGACAGTGAGTGGGGCAGAGGGGGAGAAAGGAAAGGGAGGAAGAGGAGGTTGAAGAGGAGGAAGAGGAAGAGGTGGAGGAAAGGGAGGAGGAAGGGGAGGAGGAAGGAGAGGAGAGGAAGGGGAGGAGGAGAAAGAAGGAGGAAGAAGAGGGGAAGAGGAGGAGGAGCTGTGTTTGGGGAAACAGCTTGGTAGGCCAGGCTCATCTTTGAGCCACAGAAAACCATCCATGTCTTGTACTCTAACATGCCCCTGGGGATCCTAGTCCACCCTCCCTTTGGAGCCACTTTCTGGCCCTGGATCTTTTAGATGTTGCAAATAAGTACCAGATCTGTCCATTCCACCATATCCTCAACCTGCTGACAACACATGCTGTCATCTTCCACAGTCCATGGGGAAACCTGACCAAATCCAACAGAGGGACAGGTACTCATGTGACTCCCTCTTCATGGGGCTGGACACTAGTCACTTCCTGGGGGGTACCCCAGCTCCCCCAACATAGACATCCTTCTGGCCATCCTTCCTTTCCTCTTTGCTAGCCACGGACCCCATACGTCTGCTCCCAGAACTCACTACGAAGTCTCTCAGCCCAGACTTCTCTGGGTCTCCTGTACCATGTGGCCTCTTGTCGGCCAGCAGCTATGTTCTTCCTTCAGGGTCGCCGAGCCCTAAAGGAGTCCCAGCATTGCTGGAACTTGGGAGCATCCTCAGAGCCCGGCTTTCTCATTGATGCCCCACTCTCCTTGATGAATTCCTTTATTCAGGATTGCCAGCCCATCGCATGGTCAGGTTCTAGTGGTGATGCCTGGTCTGTGCCCTGTGTGCTGCCCTTGAAACTAAGCTCACTGCCCTGACTCAAGCCCCGCCAGCAATCACAATATAAAGATGCTCATTGTCCCCTCGCCCGCCCACACCTCTGAACTCTCTTCCTCAGCAACTAGCTTCTATTCCTCCTGCTTTGAGCTCACTTGCAGGAATGGATCCCAGAAGTCTCTTCACCTCCAGGGAGAAGAGATATTGCTCCTTACCCTTGGAAACCCTTGTCAGTGCAGAGCAGCTGTGGTCTCTGTCCCCTCTGTTCATGAGCTAGGAGTGAGAGTGATCCAGTACAGAGCCCAGAGGCTCTCAGTGAGTCCTCCAGACCCAAGAGCTGGATGGTTCTGTGCAGTGCACTGGACATTCTTGATTGCTAAGCATCTACTTAGGTTGGGGCTGTGCCGGGCACTCATCACACAGAAGTATCAATATTTCTGCACAGATTCAAGAGCCATGTGACACACATATAGACTCAGGCTCATGGGTACACCTTGCACACGCGCACGCGTGCGCACACACGCACGCGTGTGCACACACACGGATACACAGACACACAGACACACACAGACACACACACACACACACACACACACACACACTTTGGAGAAGTTTTCTTAGATGCTGTACTTCATGACACTCAGGTTTATAAGGGATGTCTAATGCTCTAACACCTCTCTAACACTTTCCTCTGCCACTTCCACATAGGCAGCCTCTTTCCTTTCTGCAGTCCCAAGAGACCTTCACTGAATTCGAGCTCTAAGACTGTAACTCCATCTGTGGCTTAGCCGACCAGCTGTCTCGCTAAACCTCAGAGGCCTTCTGCATGGCAGACCTGGGCTGGCCACAGGTCATGATTCTGTTCTAAGCTGGGTTAGTTTGGAAAGTGTTGCCCTCTGCTGGACCTGGTTTAGGGTTTCCCTTGGGGTACCCCAATACACAAGACTCTGAACCTCCCTCTCCTCTATCTCTTCATTCCCTGGCAGACTGGCACCTCTCCTCAAGGCTGACCCTCCATGACACATCCTTCAGAAGCCCTCCAGGTCTCTCTCCTAGCCTCCCACTCAGGCAGGAGGGCAGGCCGGCACCAAGCCTCGAGTGGACAGAACCCAGGGCCTCTCACATGCCAGGCAATTGTTCTACCACTGAGCTACATAACCCTTATCCATTTAAACATTTTAAAGATACATATATTTTATTTTGAGATAGTCTTACCAAGTTTTCCAGGCTGACCTTGAACCTATAATCCCCCTGCCTTAGCCTCTAACTAGACTAGCTGAATTTATGGGCCCAAGCCACCAGATCCATATGGTGGCATGTCTTAAAGTCACCTGTGTGCCTATACCGATGGGTGCTTATTAAAGGCTGCACTCCCTGAACCTCTCAGTCAAGGACACAGATCTCTAAGAAGAGGCTGAAGGGTGATTAGGTCAAGTACAGGACTATTCCACAAGAATTCCCTGCTGCCTCTGCCTTTTCTGAAGCACCTTATTTCACTCTGGGACACATTTCCTTCCTCCCTCCCTCCCTCCCCCTCACCCCTTCCCTCCTTCCTTTCCTTAATTCTACAACATGTATTAAATGCTCACCACATGTCAGTCCCTGTGCTACAAGCTCCGGACACGGCATAATGCAAACCACAAGCCCTTTTAGCCTCCAGGGAATCTAGATTCCAGCAGAGAGTACAAACCTCCAGGGCAAGGCATGAGGAGAGCATGATTGACTGGCTTTGCCCTGAGCCACTCTTCTAGACCTTTCTTGTCCAACAGCCTCAGGAACTCACAGTGTCCTGTGGTAGCCCTGCAGGGCAGGGCCAGGGCTAGGCCCAGTTTTGAAAGGAGAAACCAATATGCAGAACAGAGCTTGGATTTGAACCCTTGGCCCACTGAGCAGACAGACTGAAGGCACTCACCACAGGGAGGCCAGGCCAGGCTGCTTGTATACTCAGGGGTAGACAGGAGCTCCTCAAGGCTAATCTGTAAGAATGAAATTGAGGAAGATTGCTATGGAGCCAGGGTCTGACATGTGGCCCAGGCTGGCAGGAAGCAAGACTTGAGCACTGTCTGCTCATTTACAAATGTGGCCTGTTGGGGAAGGGAGACTGGCAGGCACAAGGCTTAGACGCTGAAAGGGGGTCAGGATGGCTAAGCTCACAGTCTGTGGGTACTTACTGAGCTGTGCAACCTTGCTGTCTCTCATCTATAAGAAGTGAAGGTTGCCCGGAACTGTTCAGGAGTAGATTAAGGTGTCATGGGGAGTAACTACAGCAGTGTGCATAGCTCACACTGGGAGTGCCTGCTGCATACCATGCTTGGGAGTTTAAAGATAAGGTGGCTGGGTGTGTGTGGGTTGGGGGGGGGGGTTGCTCACATCTCTAATCCCAGCACTCAAAGGCTGAAGAAGGAAGATTGTTACGGAGGATTTGAGAGCAGCCTAGATGTGTAACAAAGTTCTAGGCCAGCCTGGGCTAAATAGTAAGAGGCTGTCTCAAAAATGAAATGAAACAGGAACGAAGGTCAAGAGTACAGTGGCTTAGCTGAAGGCTCTACACTACCCAAAGGCCCCAGCATCCCAGGGTAAGGTGACAATATGTGACTGGGACTTCCCTCAGTACTTAGAAAATCCTCAAGCTCCCAGCCTCCTCTCTGCACCTCTTTCCTGCCCTGGTACAATGCCCCAGGGACAGAGGCCAGATTCTTATTGGCAGGGCACCTTGGGCAGGGGCTTTAATTGGCTAGACACTCGGGGTAGGCACTCTGGATCCTTAGAGGTTAAGGGTTAAGTACCACCCCCCTAGTCTCTCTCTCTCTCTCTCTCTCTCTCTCTCTCTCTCTCTCTCTCTCTCGATGTGATCACCTGGAAAGTGAAGGCAGCCTGGACACCCTCTGCATCTCCCACTGGTAATCGTTGAGGCAGGAAGGAAGGGCTGGTACCTAGGGCCTGTGGTGGAAGGTGGCAGTGAGAGCAGCTGAGCAGCGAGCTGGCATGCAGAGGGAATGAAGGATCGCTCTGTGTGCTCCTTCCAGCTGGCAGGCTGGAGCATCGGCTACTTCTCACTCTTCCTCAGCCATGAAGCTCTCTGTGCCACCCTGCAAGTCAGCAGTTTCACAGATGGCCAGCTGGCACTTGAGGTCAGGAGACCCTGTCCAGCAGCGTCTTCTCCTCTCAGCCTTCCAGCCACCTAACCGCAACGCACAGTCTGGGGAAGTTTATCTGTCTGTCTATGTACCTATGTATCTATGATGTATGTATGTATCTATGCATGCATGTATGTATGTATGTATGTATGTATGTATGTATGTATGTATGTATGTATGTATGTATGTACCTACCTACCTATCTACCTACCTACCTATCTGACACAGGGTTTCTTGTAGCCCAGGCTAGCCTTGAACTTGCTATGTAGGCAATCATAATGTTACATATCTGCTCTTCCTGCCTCTTTCCCACAGGCATATGCCATCACATCCAGCTTATACAGCACTGGGAATCCCACCCAGGGCCAGGCAAGCTGTACCACACGAGCTACATTGGAGCTACAATGTCTTTTTCAAAAGCCATAGCTATGATGACCGGGGGAAAGACACCTCCCTGAACTCAGCCAAGCTGCAGGTAGAGCCTGGGATAGCCGCTTTCGTTAAGAGGGGTCTGTACCTCTCTGGAGCATCCCTTTTCTTACTTGTAAAGCAGAGCGATCCTAACCCGCCCAGCCTGGCTGGGAGGACCTCGGGGAATGAGAGTGGGCGTGGCACATATTCGGAACACAGCAAAGTCATCACTAAAGAAGGAGCTGGGTCTGGTGCTGCGTCCTACAAGCCTGTACCATGTGGAGGCAGAGGCAGGATGATCACACCAATGTGAGGCCAGCCTGGATTACATGGCTAGTTTCAGGCCAGCCAGGGCTACACAGTAAGACCCTGTGTCAATTCTCTCCTTTACCTCCCTGCTCTGCTAGAAAGATTAAAAGCTAATAAAGACCATTCTAGCAATGAGCCCTGGATAGATAACCTGCTATCAAATAGGAGGTGGGAAAGGGAGCAAATGGCCCTGTGTCTCCCATGCTTTCCCCACAGCATTAGAGGCCCAGGCTGGCCACTGGAGTGCGGGAGGTGACTCGGAGTGGCTGGGGAGCGGGAGGCTGAGAGCACTCCAAATGACGTCAGCTCCCGTGTCCAGAATGCATCCACTCCCACACCGCTGACATTAAGGCTTGTCAGGAAGGAGACAGACAGTGAGTCTGTTAGGATGGGCGCCTCGGCTCCATGCTGCCTCTGTCCCCCAGTCTTGCCCTGGACCATGGCCCCCTGCCTCCATCTGCCTTTCTATTAACTGAGAGGATGTGCCTACAAGGCTGAGATAGGTCCCCTCTGTCAGGGCTCAGAAGCTACTGTCAGTCATGTGTTGTGTGAGGTCACCATCAGATTGGTTCGTGACCAAGGTGGAGTAATTCACATTCCAGTTCTAGGCACAAAAAGAACCACAGTTTATGCGGATTAGCTGCAGGCTCTGCTGGCTCTCACTTGTACCTGTGCTTAGCCACAAGTGGCTGTGCGTGAGCTGGTAGCTCTGTGGGGGTGGGATGTTGTTGCCTGGACTGGGTGATGGGTACCTTACCTCTAATCTTCTATCATAATGACCTAGGTTCCATATAGCAATGCCTATAGTGTGCTCGCTCTCTCTCTCTCTCTCTCTCTCTCTCTCTCTCTCTCTCTCTGTGCATGTGTGTGTGATATCTCTGTCACCATGTCTCTGTCTGACTCTGTCTCTGTATGTGTGTGTACATGCGTGTGTGTGCATGCAAGTGTGTTCACAACCATTTGAGACTCTGGCTTAGGGTTGGCACACTGTCTCTTCCCCATATCCTGATACCCAAATCAAGTCACAAGCCCAGTCAAGCCCCAGAGGAGCTGACCAGAGTCATTGTGCTGACCGGAAATGCAGAACTGTCAACTTTTGCCAACAGCTGAGCACAGTACCTGACACAGGGTAAAACCAGGTACCTGACCCGCAGGGTAGACGCCCCACAGTCTACCCTGAGACTACCCTCTCTACCCTCTAGTCTACCCTCTCTGCCCTTTCTCTCCACTGCCAGTAGAGCCCTTCTAGTGCCTTCCTCCATAGGAGGTGGAAAGCAGGGAATGTCACAGGACAGACATGAGCAACCCCCAGTGCAGTGGTGGGGACCCGCTGACACCATCCCTCATCAGTCAACCCCAAGCTCCAATCCTCAGAAGCAGGATGTCTATACAGCACTCCTGGATGACCCTTGTCCCTAGTTGCTGGATAAGTAAAGCATTATCCTAACCCCTCCTGAGCTAAGCAGTTCCGCCCATCAAGCTGCAGACAGTTCCCCCGGCCTCTTGAGGAAGGTCTTCCTGCCAGGTGCACAGAGGGGGGGCCCAAATCAGGAGCCAGCTGGGAATGGGGGCAGGGAGCTGGGGAAGCGTAGGAAGTGCCTCATTTGCATTCACATTTTGATTGGTGCATGCTCCCCCATCCCCATCTTGATAGAGTAGCCTGAAATGTCCTAGGCCACGGGGCAGTCAGGTGACAGCAGCCAGTCCAGGGACTGGCCTCTTCCATTTATCATGCACACTTACAATCAGGGAAGGATAGTTTTAATTCCCAATGCTGCCTTATTTGTCCCCAACACAAGGGCACTTCCTAGTTTGTGTTTGTATTCCTCCTCGTGTCCTTGGCTCCACCAGACTGTGAGTTCAACAGCTTCCTGGACCCCGCTCTTCTGGATGAGCTGGGGTTTCCTCCAGGCTGGTCACAAGTAGGCGCCTAGCAACAGTTACTGCCCCGGTCCATGGACGGAGAGCTGGACCTTACTAGGTGTGCTGCCTCAGGAAAGGCCTAGCCTCTCCGCTCTTTATCTGAACGAGGTCTTTAATTCCCGCTGGACTTGAGGCCTCAAGAAAGGGGCAGTGACCCTGAGTTCCAGTTACCAGGAGTCAGTCTAGCTGGGATGGTGGGCATAGGGCTATCAAATACCAAATCATGGCTTCTCCAGTCCCTAGCTTCCATCCACCCCAGCCCTGGGCTTCAGACTTTAGCTGTTCTTTCTCCCTAGCATCTTGCAGAAAGGTCTATCCTGCTCCAGATATAGGCTGTTGCCCGAGCCATGTGAGGTGACATGGGGAAGAGAGCTCTGTTCCATCAGAAGCCTTTGCCTCTGGGGCCAGGACTCCATCTCATGAAGGTCCACAGCTCCATCTTCTCCTTGTAGACCTTATCCAGTCATGGGAGGGCCACTTGCAGGAGATGAGCCACTGGTGCTAAGGCTGGCCATGGGGTTCCTGGGAAGCATGTGTGGGACCTCATGCGCTCCCTCAGTCACACTGGGTTACAGCTGTTTTCCTCACAAGACCCAAGCAAAACGAATCTGCTTTTCCTGTGAGCTCTGGGAACGGGGGCTCTTTTGACCTAACTGACTTGATTTCAGTATGGGGACGGCATAACTTATGCTTCCTGCTTGTCGCTATTCTCCATTCTTCTATTTCCTTCCCCAGGATGGCCTGGGGTGTCCCACTGTGCACTTGGCTTAGCCTGTGCTCACAGCGTTTGGCAGCTGCATGCTGAGGTATATCTTTGTTCATGCGGGTGGCTGTGCCTGTCACACACTTGTGACATGTGTGCATGTGCTTGCCTGGGTGTGCATGTCAGGACGGGGCCATGTGGGCTGGGGTAGGGCTTTTTGCTTCTGTGGTTTGTTATTTTGTGGCATGCTGGGAATGGGCCCAGGGCTTCCTGCTAGGCAGATGCTGTCACTCTACAGCCCTGCACCATCTCACAGCACCGAGGTTTACATTTATTTTATTATTTTTACGTGTGTTTTGCCTGCATGTATGTCTCTGCATCTTATATGTGCAGTGCCCTCAGAAGCCAGAAGGTGGCACTGGATCCCTTGATACTAGAACTGCAGACAGTGTGAGCCACGGTGTGGATCGAAAAGAGCAGCCAGTGCTTCTCCCCCTCCCCCAAGATATTTTTATTGATTATTTGAGAACCTCACATCGAGAGTGCACTCAGATCACACTCACTTCCCAGTGCTCCCAGGTCTGCTCCCCAACCTTATGACCTCCCCCCAAATAGAAGAAGAAAAAAAACAAACACCAAGTCCAATTTGTGTTGCCCACATACTCACTGGAACATGGTCAAACTCCCGGTGGCCAGCTGCTTAAAGAAAACTGAGCCCTTGCCCATCTGCACACCACCAGAAGCCATCAGTTGTGGAGAGCTACACTCCAGCACCTTTATCCCAATTTTTAAGGGTTCTCTTCTATGGCTTCCTGCCTAGGCTGTTACTTTTTAGGGTGGGAGGTAGGGGTTGGCACAGAAGCCTTCTATGTCCCTCTCTCTCTCTCTCTCTCAACTGTGAGTCCACAGTGAACAACCACTGCAAAAGTAGCTATGTTGCTTTTTATAGTCAGCAGCGGCAGGGACCCTGGACTTCGACATAGTCCCAGGTGGCAGCCTGGCTCATGACATCGGCATGGCCATTGGCTGCATAGGGTACAGGCACGGGTCCTCCGTGGCGTCACAAGCCACAGACATCAATACGGCTTCCTGCATCAGCACAGACTGTGGACAACTGCAGGAGCAGCCAGTTCTCTTAAGCACTAAGCCAGCTTCCAGCTCCTGTGGGTTTTGTTTTTTAACATAAAATGTATTATCAGTGTGTAGGGGCACGCACACAAGGTGGCATATTTAATGCCAGAGTTCAACTTTATGGAATTTACACTTTCTACGGCTGTGTGAGTTCCCAGGGATCAAACATGGGATTGCATCTTTGTTCAGTCGCAGCGTTTATGTGTGGAGACATCTTGCAAGCCCAGTGACTATATTCTTAAGAGACTCAAAACTCTATTAGTTTCAAGAAAGCACTCATGGGATGAATGGATTCACCTTAGTTCATGGGTTTGGAAAACCCCTAAAGAACAGCCAGACACTCCTGGGGCAAGAAGTGCCAGCCAGGGAGACAGCCCAGGGCCTATGTCCTACAGGCACCCCGTCATCCCTTTATGAGAGTGACTGCCTGAAGAACCCCTAAACTAGAGCAATCTGGGAACTGAGCAGCATCTGGAGGAATCTCCACCCCCATCCACAGCTTGGTCTGCAGGGAGGCGGGCTGTGACTTCACCTAGTCGAGGAAAGACTAAACCCTTGTGGAATCCACGGCCTGGCACACAAGTGTGGTGTGTGCACACACATACCCTGGCCTGGTATCTAGAGCAACTCTTTCCCACTTCAGCAGTTAGTGAAACTGAAATAACTCTGTACTGGCTACTGAATTTCCCCCAACACTCTCTCTCAGCCCCTGCATCTCCCTCCTTGTATATGGGTTATATACAAGAGCCAATCCTAGATTGGTCATTGTCTGTGCCTATCATCTCACCAGGCTTTAGATAGAACAGGTAGGTAAGAGCTACCGGCCTGGACTGAACCCCTCTCCTGCGACCTAGGCCTACTCTTTAGTGTTTTTCACTGTAGAGCCTACCATAATCTACAGTAGCTCTCAGGTCCCTGCGAGCTGACAGCTGCCACGCCCTTGTGTGTACTTGCGTAGGTGGAATGGGCATGGGGGTTGTCTTAGCTCCCTAGTTCAGTACCTACACTTTCCCTATACTCAGGCCAAGGAGAGATTGCAGCAGGGAGCAAGAGATTCACCCTAAGTACTGACTCCAACCTTAGGGGACCAAGGGATTCCTGGCAAAGACTCCAACATGGAACCCCTTCCTTCCCACAAGCACTGTGGGGAGGAACACTCTGCCTACCTGGCAGCTACCCTCCAGTAACCCCACAGACCCTAGCAACTGCTATGTCCCATCTCCCACAGACTGGACTGGTCTGTTCAGCCTGGGGAACTGTAGGATGGGTGGAGTCAAGGGAAACGGGTACATCCTCTGACTGGGGTTGCAAGCACCCCACTGAGGGCCTCACACTACCCTACTAAATCCAAAGCTTCAGGGGTAAAGAGAACACCTCCCACCCCGAGAACTGAGAGCCGTGCTCAGGGTCCTGTAGCCTCCCAAGTTGAGTCAGTTCCTTGTCATGGCATCAGTGGCTCTTTCTCTGAGTGGGATGGGCTACCCCCAATCTCCCAGAGGCCCCTAAATTGATAAGATGCTTTCCAGGCCCCACACAGACCTGAGACCAGCTTAACACTCTGCTCAGTTCTCCACATCTGATGTAGGTCCCTGACACATGCAGCTCAGGACTGAAGGTGTGCTGGTGGAACTAACACCCTGCCCTGCATGCTCTCTTACAGAATGGCCAGTGGGCAGGACACAGGCCCCAGACACTCCTGATGAGCCTTCTTTCACCTGTTACAGGGGACAAGGCTAGATGTTCTTGGTATGACTCCACTATGCAACAACTCCATCAAAAGCCCCTGCCCCATGCCCCCAGCTCAGGCGGTAGGCGGAGCTATTCACCTCAGGCTCCTCAGTATCTGTGAAACCGGGCTCCGAGCACATGCTATTTCAATACTAACAGCTGAGTAAAATTGGGATCCATTGCATTAGACACTGGCTTCCCAGGTCATCCTTAGGAGGCTAAGGCCACAATGAGTGATAAAGACCATTAAGTATGTCCAGAGAGTGCCTAGGCCAAGAAAATGGGATTGGTGATTGATTGATGATGTCTGCTGAGGACGTAGCTGTGTAGAGTAGTCTAGGTATGCTGTACGCATTTGCTACCTAATGGGCCACTCAGCACACAATTCTTCAAAGATATAATTATTCTCGTAACATTTTAGGGCTTCTGTTTGTTTTGTTTTTTGAGACAGAATCTCACCATGTAGCCCTAGCTGTCTTGGAACTTGCTATGTAGACCACTTTGGTTTCAAGCTCAGAGATTTTCTTGCCTCTGCCTCTTGAGTGCTGGAATTAAAAGGTGTGCCACAATGTCCAGCTTTATATTTTAATATGACACTTTCTAGGGCAGCAGAAGTGATCAATGGAAAAAGCTAGGCCAGCATTACTCAGAGATACCAGCCCTGGAACATGGTAAGTGCTCATTTCAGGTCTTAGACAGGGCCCCACATTGCATGGCTAAACCACTGACTTGGAGGAGGAGGAAGAGGAGGAAGAGGAGGAGGAAGAGGAGGAAGAGGAAGAAGAGAAGGAAGAGAACGAAGAGGAGGAAGGGGAGGAAGAGGAGGAGGAAGAGGAAGAAGAGAGGGACAAGTCCTAGTGGCTGATTCTCAGGGAACCCAGGCTTCCTGGGGCCCTAGCCTGGTGCAGGTTGCCATGGTGGGCCTAGCAGTGAGCTTACACAGATGGCCTCGGACCACAGAAAGTCTCTTGACCGTCTTCTGTTCCAGGAGCAGGCTCTCTGGCTGAGTTCTATTCATTCTTAACCTCTTTGGCTCACACCGTGGCTCAGTCTCACCAGATCCTGTTAATCTAAATCAACTCAACTCAGGAATCACTCCTTGATTTGCACGAATGCAGACTCCTTGTGTCCTCCAGCTCTGCAGCCTCAGTCCCACCTCAGCCCCAGCCCAGTCCCAGCCCCCTCCCACACTGCTCTTGAGCTCTGGAGTTTGCATCTTCTTAGGTGTCCCCACTGACTGAGAGTAAACAAGAACCATTGATTCCCCGGGCTCCGAAAATGGGGCAGCAGCGCCCCCTGGTGGGTACTGTTGAAGCATACTCCTCCACAGCCTAGAGAGCCACTCACTAGGAGGGAAGGAAGGCCTTCCCAGTCCTCCAGGGCCCCACAGGGGAGTGGGGGAAGTACCCACTGGCCGTCCCTCCCATCCTCTGTCTGCTCCTGTGTGGGTACTTCCATCACGTCATGTAGCTCTGAGTTCTCCTGGGCTAAGTGTGCAGAGGCCGTGAGGGATAGTCCATGTCAAAAAGCCCTAAGTCTGCACATTCTACTGGCCTTGCCTATTATGAAAAAGTTTCCTTCTGTGAGTCTTAACAGAAACCTGATGTTCCAGAAAGAAGCCACGCAGACTGTGGCTTCCTGGCTCTCTACAGCCCCCTTCTAAGCACCTGTACCCAGGTCTCTGAGGAGGAAGGACAGCGAGTATGAACTGGCATCAGCTGTAACAAGGAACCCAATGTCATGCTTTGAGGTTCATCGAATGGCTCCCTGCTGTCACCCCACATCCTCTCCACCCCCACCCACACATCCTCTCCACCCCATAGTTCAGGACACGACCTCTTCAGGCTGGATTGTTACAAATCCTCCTTTAATAGTTGATTTCAGAGATGAGCATATGGAAACCCTCCCCCACCCTGCAAGGCACAGCCTCACCCACCCTTAGCCCAGGGGACAGGGGACAGCTGCCAAGAAATACCAGTCCAGATCCTCCTTCTCTTGTCCAGACAACTCAGGGTCTTATGCCAGACCTGAGGGACCCATGCCCCTAAGCTGTCAGGTCCCTCACCAAGGAAAAGCTCACTGGAGGCTACCTGGGCCAGTCCCCCAGGCAGCCTCTCCGTTCAGTTCCCTGCTGAACTGAGCTTGGGGGGAGTATTCCAAGTGTGTACAAGAACTGCCTACCCTGTCTCCCACAGAAACATCGAAAACCCATAAAGAAAGTGTCACAGTGGGGAAACCACTAACCTTTCCTGTGGCCTTTCCCTGGGCAGCCATGGGTGCTAGCCCACCCTCCCTGGTTTTTAATATTATATTGTTATAATATGACTTCAGGGTGGGGACCCAGCTATCCTGTGTACAGTAATACTGGGAGCCATTTCAAGCTGTTAAAAATATTCCAGGCAGTAGGAGGAAGAGCTACAGGACAGTAAGGGCCCCATATTGGTGGCAGAAAGGCAGGGAGAAGGACCCAGGCCCAGAAAGTTCCTACAACCTTCCCAGGGTGGGCCAGAGGCCTCAGTAGTAGATGGAGCACGGCTCATGTGGGAAAGCTGTAGAGGCCCTGTGGGAGACTGAGGGTGGAGAAACACAGGACAGTGGGGACGTCAGCAGCCTCAGTACTTGGGGACCTTGCTGTAATCTTCAGAATGAATGTACCGGCACAGACATATGGACAGGAACAACCCCAGCAGCTGTGAAGGACAAATCAAAGTCAGAATGGCCAGCCCAGGTCCCAGAACCCTGCCATCCAGCTCTACCCTGGGCTCCAGTTACAACCATCCTGACAAGACAGGCAGGCTGCTAAATGAGGCCCAGAGAGGGACAGTGTCCAATCTGACATCACACAGCCAGCCAGACTGAAGTCAGGGCAGCTCTAGAAGCACATGGACCACTCAGCTCACAGGATAGCAGCAATGCAAGGTCAGTGGGGGAGGGGTATGTGGGAACCCAGGGGAAGGAAGGCTGAGTAGGAGGGAGGGACAGACCTCAATGACAGCAACACCGGCACACACGCCCAGAAGGATGCCGAAGTTCTCCTGTAGCCATGCCTGAGCCTTCTCCATGCACCCCTGTGGAAAGATCACGTCAGCCACTACCCAGCTGCAGCGAGCCTGCCCAGGATGGTCTCATGAGGAGACCCCATGCACCTGTAGAGGAAGGTGTGAGCAGACTGGAAGGAGGGATCTAACAAGGAAGTAGGCCTGAGTGACAGCCCGGACACATTCAGGAGCTGGACCACCTGCCTCTCTGAGAGTGGTAGAGTCCAGCTCCCGGCTGCCAGCCCCACATACCTCCGGGTGCACAGGCCAGTCCTCAGGCCTGTTTTCACTCGCGGTGCTGTTGTCGGACTCGCAGAACCCTTTCTTCACAATGAGCTGGTTGTCCTCCTCCTTCATCTTCTCACAGGAGCATGGGTAAGTGGTCTTGGTAGAGTTCATGAGCACCGGGTTATCTGTCCAGTTGGAGGGGCTGACCCAGCCACAGCACTTCACCTGTGCAGTGGGGACAGGTTGCTTGACCAGCCACTCAGCCTGTCCTAAGCAGCCCACCTCCAGGTGGAGACTCAGGCTGGCCACTTCCGTGCCCCACTGGGGTGCAGTAGATGCCCATCACCCACGGTCTGAACTCCAGTGCTGTGCATCAGAAGGGACTTCGAGAGGCCGCTGAGACACAGCAAGAACTACTACACAGCAGAGAGCCAGTGGAAGACTCAGAAGCCGTTAGCAATGCACAGAGGGGAGGAGGCGAGCTCGAGTGAAAGGCTAGTCAGCATGTATACAGAATGCATGCAGGGCTGTCTGTCAGGTGGCAAAGGCTGAGCGCGGGGCTCTGGGGTCAGGTGCTGGGTTCAAACCTCAGCTCTGCCACTTCAAGGTGAGCTGAGCTTTCCACAAATGAAGACTAGGAACTAAGGTCCCTAACAGGATGAGGCAGACAGTGTGCCACATGGGTCCAGAGAGCCCAGGGACAGACTGGTCAAGGCCAAGGCTACCTGCCAGTGTTGAGCACCAGCTCTGGGGCAGAGCTGCCTGGTCGCCAAAGTGAGGAACAAGACAACATCAATTCCACTGTTTCCAAAGACAAAATACTCTATCCAGAGGGCAGAAAGGCCTTCTGGGATGGAAGCTAACACTGCTCTCCGTGAGTTCCTTGGGTAATCGAATCACACGTGGGGGTAGGGGTAGGGGGGCATGAGCCATCTCCTGTGCCCAAGCTCTCATCTGCAACAGCCAGAAGGGGGCGCTCTAAGCATGTGTAGGGAAGCTCAGCTCCAAGCTGTTACCCAGCTGCCAAGAGCTCAGACTGAAAGGCAGAAGAGTAGGTACCACAGGCTCTGCCCCAGTGAGTGAACAGGCAAGCCTCACTTGTTCTGTGACGCCAGGAAGGGACAACCTTTCCAGGGCCAACAAAGAAAAGGCAACGCTGTGAGCCCAGGAGCTGTCACCAAGGCTATGCTTAGGGGCCAGGAGCGCTTGTGTCTTGTCTCTAAGAGTAGTAGCACAGCCACATCACCTCACTGTCATCCAGACCTAAAACTGTAGATGAGCCGTCTTGTCACTAACAGCCGTCCTTACCTGCGCCTGCACATAGTCCCAAGCCTCCTCGCGGCTGCTGCTGGCATTGACACTGTAGTTCTGAATAATGTCCATCACCGTGTTCCCCATCTCCTGCTTCAGCTGTAGAGAGAGTGTGAGGGTTGGGGCTGGACTTGAACCTGGGCCTCACAGCTGCTCATGCTCACACACCCTGCCTCCTCCACCCCAGCGCTCCCAGGCTACGCTCATGGCTGCAGAACATCCACCATCCTGGTAATCCCTAGTGCACATTGCTCAGTGCCAACCCTGTCAGCCATGGCCTACCCCTTCACCAGGCATTTTCCCTTTCGATGTGGAAAAGCCTCCTGTGGCCTCCCACAACTTTCAAAAGACATGTCAATGTCTTCTCAGTGACTTACAAGGTCCCATACTGTTTGCCCAGGTCTCCCCGGCCCTGGCTCCCTGTTCTTTAGTGCTGTGCTACATCACACAAGGCCTCTTGCTGCCTCTATCCTGTTCCTGCTGCTCAGAATGCTGTTCCCCTGGATGTGGACGTGGCTAGCTCCTCTGTCAAACTTCGTCTCCTCAGAAAGGCCTGTGGCCTCTCTACAGAAGTGTTTCTCCTACCCCTCTGTCACCATTCCTTGGCCATCCTTGCCCAGGACTAAATGATGGCACCATAGCTCGTTCACTATTTGGGCTTAGGTCTCTTCTCACCTGGGCTCTGGGTGTTGGCTAGGGGGCAGCTAGGTGAGGGTACAGATAATAAACACACTTTCCCCATGGTTAGCTGTCACAGAGGCTGGGCATGAGACCCATCACTTAGGGACAGTGAAAATACGAGGCAGAGAGTGTCAAATTTCTTGTTTTAGTGGAATGGGCTGTGGTCTCTCAGGAAAGCTCCAAGACTGCAGGCAAGCAGCCCAGGAAGTCCAACCAGAAGACCACTTCAGCCTCAGCCATGTGACCAAGCTGGCTTTCCCTAGAGTCAGTGGCACCACATGAGGCTGAGGTCCTCATAACTGTTAGAGGGGGCAGGGTGAAGATCTGTGGGGGCTCTCCATGGCTGCTCTCCATGGCTGCCCTTCATGGCTGCCCTCCCTGGGATTTAATAGTCCATACCCTGACTAACAGTAGTAGTCCCCACCAGCTGGGGAAACGTGTGGTACCTGTTCTCTGAGGGCTTCAGAGAACAGAGGACATGGATGGCCTCACTGCTTCTCACCAACAGCCAACTGTGAGGAGAGGAAAGATCTGCAGCTAGCCCCAGAGCGAGGTGAGACTCACAAAGGTGGGAACATGGCCTCCCCCTCACAGCCTAGACAGGCTGGCCACCATCATCTGCTTACCCATGAGAACCAGAAGGATCACTGTGTACAGGAAAGCCACACACTTGCCTCTCTTCCTGACATAACCATGCTCTCCAGATGCAGGATGATCTTCCTTACTTAGCCTCCCAAGGGAGCCTTGAGCAGTGTATCCAGGACGCTCACCTACTCCAGCTAGGCCAACTATCTGGGCTCCTAGCTACTTCCCTGCTTGGCCTGGGGAGCCAGTGCAGGCCTCTCAGGTCAGCCGAGCTCCTAGCATCATCTTCAAGAATCCTCATGGGCTTGGGTGTGGCTCACTTAGTATACAACTTGCCTAGGTCAACTCGAGGCCAGCCACCAGCCCTGCACACACTGGGCTTGGCAGGACACACCTGTAATCCAGCACCCCACTCAGCGGGTGGGAGGGGGAAAAGTTCAATGTCATCTTTGGTTGTATGGGCATCATGAGACCAGCCTAGACTACACAAGACCCAGACTAAAAGACAAACCCAAAACTACCAAGCAAACAGAAAACAGGCAAAGATAAAGCAAAAAAAAGCATCATCGAGTTCTACAGCTTCCAGATCTTTCCAATGGGCAGCTCAGCAGTGGCTGACTTTCACAGACTGCCCTTACTGAAATATCTCAACTGACCCTCCCACCTGACCTGTGGCCCAGGGACTGGCCCTGTTCCCTTGCCACAGGCCTAGAGAGGCTTGTGAACTTAGCCAAGCCACACAGCCTTGTGCAAGAACTAAAGTTTGAACTTGAGCTTGTCTGCTCCCCAACTCAGATTGCCATCGGCCTGTAAAGTTCCCTCAGCGTTCAACCACATGCCCATCAGAAGAATTTTAACGGGGCCAGAGAAGCTCCCATGGTTTGCACACCCCACAACCGGGCTGTCTGCAGGCATGTCTTGGGTCTGGCTGCCCTGACCATCTGGGCCTAGCTTCTAGTCTCTAGTAAGCAGGAAGTCCCCAGGCCTTGAAGACACATCTCCCCATCACTTCCACATCCGCCTCTGGTAGTAGGTCCCTCTTTTGTAGCCACAGGGCTCTGTATTTTCCCAGTGTAGTTGTCATGGCAGTTGGACTTCCCTACCTCCTCCACAACCCTGTCACAGATACCAACAGGTAAGAGGCCCTGGGTGATTTCCACCAGAGTGGGTGATTCCCACGGAAAGCACTCAGCATCCTGTAGTCCAGGATGTGGCTGACACAGCTAAGGTCAGAGACCCGGGCTGGCACCTGGTTCTGTACAGCCATATATGTGGGTTGACAGGCTCCCTGGGGGACAAGCTTCCTGAAGAGGAAGACCAACAGAGAGTAAAGCCAGCAGTCAGAGCTTTAGAGACTGAGATTCATGGCTGATTAGGGGTCTCTTGTCCCCTTGGTCAGTCCCTGGGATGGTGTCAACTCCACCACCCTCCCCAATTTTTCAAATTATCCCTCCTAGTGAAACCTCAAAGGGCAATATCCCTGGCTCCCATCTTCCCAGGGTATCAGACCAGGCACAGATCATCTGAGAGCTCAGATGACTCCACAGGTCCTACTTTCTAAGAGAGCAAGCCTCCTGGTCACACAGCCAGACAGCAGCAGATTCCATAACCCTGTGGCTCCCAGGGCTCCTGGAGGCCTCTACCTGGTCAGTCCCACCTCACCTGAGGCTGCCCTCCGCCGAAGCCTGCACTGTTCTTTTCCCAGGTTCAGTGCTAAACATTCAGAGTGTGAATGGCCCAGGACCTTCAAGGGCAACACAGCATCCCACTTAAGACTCTTTCTGGGCCTCTCACGGGAAGTGCAGAAGCCCACAGAGGCGAGTCACAGGGTGGGGCCTCTCAATGCCAGCAGCTCTCCACACTATCTCCTTGGTAACGGTACCCTTAAGCCCTAGCTTAAGTATTTCCTGGACCAAAGATGGCTGGTGTCCTCTGTCTTCCTTTCTGCAGTCCCTCCTCAGTTTCTGCAGGGCAGTGAAGTCTACTCTAATGTGTCAGAAGAGTCAAGCATTGCTCCCTAGGGTCCCACTGAAGATGCTGCCTGGTACTCCTCGAAGGGCTTTCAAGAAATGAGGCTCTCCACCTGGGGCCACGGGCGGGGCCTGTCACTTCTAATCGGCACCCGAGTGATTCTAGAAGCCCGCTGCTCCACTCTGCAGGAGTGTATCATGCACCCAGCCACCACAGGCGGACATTCAGCTCGTAGCCCTGTGCAGAGCACAGGGGCTCTAGAGCTCTTGGCTCCCTGGAGAAACTCCACCCACATCTCTATGACCCTGGGCAACCAACAGCCAGCTGCCTTCTCCCTTCACAGCTGGGAAGAAAGGGCCATCTGTCCTATAGCTGAGACATTCCCTCCCAAAGGAGCAGACCACTCACAGGGAAGGATTTTGTCTCTGGGAGCCTGGTCTACCACCTCTGCCACACAGGCCTGAGCACACTCGTGACTTCAGGCTTCCTTAACACCATCTCTGAAACAATCTGCCCTCACACAACCTCCACGTGAAGCCCTTTGGCCGCAGGCTGTAGCTCTAGGCCCTGCACTCCAACCTAATCCATGTTCTTAATACCTCTGTACATGTTAATGGGAAGCTAGCACACAGCTGTCATTTGAGGTCAAACCAGCATGCCAACAGGGAAGCAGGAGACCTCATTTCTTTCCTGGCTCCCTCACTCCCTGCTGCCCTTCCTAGACATCTACACAGCTCAGAGAGTGTATATAACTTCACCCAAGCCACACAGCAACCAGCATCGGAGCTTGCCAAGGAGCAGGGCCCCTGAAGGCCAGACCTGGTCTCTTTATCCAACACTGGCTGGGTGAAGGCACAGCAGCCAGCAGCCCATGGATGAGGACTGCACCCCGAGTCTGTGACTTCACCCTGAGTCCTGTTCACTCAGCCTATCCTAACACTGACCACGGTGGGTGCAGCTACCCACCATGCTTACCTGTTTACCCCGGCCCAGCAAAGTCTCCACAGCAGTGATGCTTGCTTACCAGCCAAGGGCCTGGGCCTTGCATCCTATACCCACCACTGCCCAGTGTCCACACGGCACTGGGAAAAGGCCTTTGGGGGTTCTGACGCATTCAGATCTTCCAGAGGGACTGGGAAGTCTGAGGATGTGGCTTGGTGACTCAGTGCTTTCCTGGCACACACAGAGCCCTAGCTCTCATCCCCAGATGGAACAAAACTCGGGGGTGGAGGATGAGGGGTGGTAATGACTGTACCCCTAGCACTTGGGAGGGGGCAGTAAGAAATACCCTAAGTTCAAGATCATCTTTGCTGACATAAGAACTCCAAGGCCAGCCTGGACTGAAGGGTCTGGGGTGTGATTATGTGCACTGATTTTCCCAGAGACGCTGTCTACAGGGCACAGGGGGCCCAATGTCCTGTTTGTGGGCCACACTGTCACTGAGTGGCTACAGCTGCTGTCTCAGAGGACATTTCTGCTACAGACACACAAGGGAGAGTGGCCTGAAGCATCCCTCCACAGAAGAGGAAGCTGAGGCAGAAAGAGACTGCTTTGCCTGCCCAGAGTCTCAGAACCAGTTCTGAGTGGGTCTTTGAGGAGTTGCCATCCATCCTCTAGAAGGCTTCTTCCTCTGCCCTGAGAAGCCCTGCCTGCCCATGCCCCCTCCAAGTTGGGCCTCTCTGCAGAAATAAACACCAAGAAATGTTTAGTCTTGTGCTGTGATTTACAAAGTGCCTGGGGGTCGTGGGTTCTGTTTCTTCCAACTCAGGGGTAAAGGGAAAGAACCTCACCAAGCACAGGGGATCCCCCATTCTGTGCAGGAAGGAGCAGGGTGTGGAGCCTGAGGTAGTCGGGTGGCAGAGGAAGCACTGTGGGGCACACAGCACTGGAAAGAGTAAAGGTCTGACTCTCCCGCCAGCCCTATCAGGGGCTGGGGCACCCAGAGGCTTCTCCTGAGCTTCTACCACAGATGAGCAGCGGCAGGCAGAAAGACCCTGGGGAAGTCACTCAGAGGCTGCTGAGTGTGTCACTTTGGCCAAAGTCACTTGGCTCTTGTGAGTTTCTGTTTCTTGAATGGAAAGTGTAAACCTAAAACACGTTATGCTCAAGCTTGGCCCCTAATGTGGGGTTGACGCCAACCCAGAGGGTGGTGTTGTCCTCACCAAGGGATGATGGCTCCACTAGGGCTGGGGGTGGCTCTGATCCCCTGCAAAGACCACCAGCTTCCTACCTAATGACATTGCCATGTACCCTGACTGGGTCCCCAGAAAAGCCACAAGGGAGAAATGAGTACCTGACCCTACACCCTGCTGGGTAAGGAGTTTCCCTCCCCTAACCACAGGCTTCCTGCCTGACATCCAGGCAAGCTTCCTTTCATCTAGTAACTCCATCATTTCCTCTTTTGCCTTGGCCACCTGGAGGCTCAGGGCTCAGGTCAGGTTCAGCTACCATGGCGGCTCTGCTCCCGGAGCAGGCTCTCTTCTCACTCACTTTGATTGCAGCTCATGCTGGGAGCCAGCCCAGCTCACCTGGAGAACAGGCTGGGTGTGCGTTACAAACCAAAGTAGACTGAGGGAAGGAACCACTGCAGTGAGTGTCTTATCAGCAGGACCAATAAACCAGGATGCCTGGGCTCCCATCCTGCCTCTGCTGCTCACTGGCTGTGTGAACATAGGTAAATTGTTTAACTTCTCTGTGCTTCAGCGCCCACATCTGAAAATAAGATTCCTCTCTGATCTCCTGCATGGTTTCAAGAAATGACCAAACTCGGTGTGTGACTAGCACAGCACCAGCCTCCTCAGTTCTTCCAAGGGCTGGCTGATGTCGGACCAGAGTCTTAGTTTCCGAGAGGAGCCTATGGCTACACAAGCCAGCCCCATTCTGTATGGCAGATGGGAGAGAGGCCCCAGGGCTCATCTGGGCCCCAGTGGGCCTCTGAAGGCAGCAGGGGAGCCTGGGCCTCCCTGACTCTTCCACTAGCAATAAGAAGGCCTGAGTATGATCCTGCCTCTCACATGACTGGGCTGGTGACTGTCGATGCCATGGGTGTGATGGGTGAGCACTGAGCTTGGTCTATGGCCTGTGTGTGGACCCAGCAGCAGAGACACTGGTGTCTGGGTGACTATGACCAATGTTCTTTCTCAGCATCCACTTCTTGGACATGCTGGCATACGCCTTCAATCCCAGCATTTAGGAAGCAGAGGTGGGTGGATCCCTGAGTTCTCAGCCAGCCTAGGCTACAAAGTGAGCCCCTGTCTCAATAAAAAGCATTTGTTCTTGTCCACATGGAACTCACCCTGCAAGGCTACTGTCCAGAGCTCACGTGTGTGAAGCTTCTAGAAGGTGCCACACAGCAGGTGCTCGGACCTGAGCAGTGGGCAGTCATAGTTCCCAACAGCCAGTCTGAAGGCTCCGTGCTAAGCTTTCTCAAGTGCCTTCGTGATCCTTCCCTGGCAAGAAGAAGGCTATCTGAGCAAAGTGATGACTCTGGCTGGCACTGCCCTTGCTTCTGGCCACAGCAGTGCAGATGTTCTGCTTGGTGCTGTGGTAGCCATCCTGTGACCACGAGGGGCCATGCTATGGAAACTCCATCCCAGTGGGAGGGCTGACCAGACTCCAGGCTTCTACAGGAGGCTTATGGGGGAACCAGCATCAGACATCCTTTGACCTTAAGCTACAGTAAGTCTGACTTTTCCATCCTGAGAGCTGAACACTGCTCTGCTTACAAAGGACTAACATCTGTACCATCAGGTTCTTCCCTGGGCTCATCTGTGGCACATTCGACATACACTCAAGAGCTTTAATGACGAAAAATGCCTCGCATGGATCAGATGCTCACTGAGCCATGTACTGGTGTTCCCCAGAGTCCCTGTTTACTGAGGGTAAGGCAGGTTCAGAGAGGGAAGTGGTCAGTCTAAGGCCACACAGCATTCTGATTTCCATCTCAAGCTCTAACCCTCCCTTTACTGGTCCCACTTTCAATTACAGGTGCCACCAAGACCCAACAAACACACTACCATACACACCAGGGGCAGAGGGCCAACCCTGCCCCGCCCCTCACTAGGGGAGACAAGTCTGGCTGGCCACTCTCACTACCTCAAACACCTTGGTGTCCTTGTGCAGAAGACTTCCCATGACCTCCTAGGCTGTCTGTGACGACTGAGTGGCTTCCTGCCTGCCCCAAGGATCCTGCCTTAGAGGACCTCACCTGCTGGAAGCAGGAAGAAGGGTGCTTACCTTGTCAGCATTGAAGTAGAAGAGGACCCCTACAGTCACCTGTGCGATAAGAATCAGCAGAAGGAAGACGAAGTACTGGGGACAAAGAAGTACAGAGTTAGCTATGAGCCTTCAGGTGTCTGCACCCATCCCAGGAAGAACTCCCTACCCTGGAGACCTGGGTTAGCACAGGTTCAGGGCCCTGACTCACCAGACCCAGCAGGCAGCGGACTTCGTTGACAGCACCAATACAGCCCAGGAAGCCCATCAGCATGGTGATGGCGCCCACACCAATGAAGACGTATGCCCCCACCTGCAGCGAGCTGGATGAGGTTTCTAAAGATAAAGAAGGATAATGTGCCCAGTGAGCCATGTACTGCAGGACAAAGGCCGTCTGGCTCCAGGTCTACTGCCTGACTCCCCAGAGCTAGGGTTGGGGCAGCCATGTTCCTACCCTTGCCCTGTCCTGGGTGCTCCCTCCCCTCCAGCCTAGGGCTCTTCTTTCCCCTTTTGTTCTCTACACCTCATGTCTGATTTTCCCTGAGACTGAATGCAAGAGGGTGGGGCTGGGGTTGTATTTCCTAAGGTGCCCTGCAAGCCAGGCCTGACGTCAGGAGGAGGTGTGGGTTAAGAGGCAGTCACCACAGAGGTTCTGTTGAGGGCCCCGAAGACCTACAGGTACCCACGCTAGCCAGGGACTGGGGCGGGGAGAGGCTGTGGGGTGGGTAAATGTCAGCTGGTGCAGGATCTCGTGTACTTTAGGTAGCAGAAGCTACAGCAGGTGCAAAGGCGAGAGGGAGGAAAGTTTGGAAGACTGAGCCTGTGGAGAAAGGGAGACCCACCAGGGAATGGCACTGGGGGGGCTGGGCAGACCACATAAGGGAAGGTAGGGACTGTGGTCAGAAGGTGGAGGGCAATAGTAATAAAGGACGATTTGTATCTTGTTTTGTGTTTTGAGATGGACTCTCTCTTATGTAGCCCTGGCTGTCCTGGGACTCACCATGTAGACCAGGCTAGGCTCCAACTCACAGAGCTCATCCTGCCTCTGCCATGCTCACCAAAACTAGGGGACTCTTTCTTTTTTGTTTTTGTTTTGTTTTGTTTTGTTTTGTTTTATGTTTGAGAGAAAGTTTTCTTACAGCCTAAGCTAGATTAAACTAGCTCGGTTTAATTCTAAGTGCTGGCATGCACTAGACCCTCTCAGGGATCCAGTTCTTAAATGGCCTTTGGGGCCAAGCTCTGCTGGAGCGGAAATGAATCCTTCATGTGTTTCCCAGGGATGAGGCAAGCCAGGGTCAGCTTGGGCCCTCCAGCGGGGGTGACTTGGTCATTTTCACTGCTTGCTCACCAAGATGGTGGCTGTGGGGTGAGGTGGGGTGGGCTGTGTCCTTGGATAGGCACAGATGGGAGGTGACTGACAGGAGGCCCTGTTCCAGAGCTCAGGGAAACCCAGGGCCACCTTCCTTGCTGCCAGGCTCTCTGGCACTGTCCCGCTCTGCTCAGCGCACTCCTGGAGCTGAGCTCCTCACGCTGGCCTCACATTCTGGGGATAAGAGAGATGAGGTGAGGCCAGATGCTCCAGTGCCATACACCAGCCCCCAGTGAGGCCCTTGGACTAAAGCCTTTTACACACTCCAGCACTCTCTGAAGTCATATCCAGGTCTCCCTTGGAGCTTTCCTGAAGCTTAGGGAGGCTGCGGTGCAGGGAACCTGATCTGTGAGACCCCAAGACCTGCTGTCCCCAGGACAAGGCCTCAGGATGCTTGAATCTGTCACTGATTAGTACCTGTCCTAGGGAGTCCCCTGTACTGTCCACAGCAGCAGAGGGTATCTGACTTAGCCAGCAGGGAAACAAGAAGGTAGAAAGCAGGCCACAGAAACTGAAGGGGCCCTAGGCAGGTGACCAAGTTCTGTCAGCCTGCCATGACCAGTGGCAAGTCACTTCCTCCTTCCTCGTCTGGAAAATGGGACTTTGTACAGCGTCTCACAGTACTGCACAACTCACCCAGAGCAGTCCTAAAAGCTTCACATGGAGATGAGAGATTCTTTCTGGTGTACTTGTTTGAGGCAGGGTCTCATGTAGCTCAGGCTAGCCTCAAACTTTCTCTGTAGCAGAGGATAGTCTCGAACTTCTGATCATCCTGTCTCTAACTCCCAAATGCTGAGAGTACGGGTGTGTGACTTCTGTGCCCCACACAGAAGTGAGACTCCATGGTTTCAGTCTCATGAGGAACACTGTGGTCATCTCTATT